>NC_072738.1:2597662-2897662 GCF_026930045.1 Uloborus diversus | reverse complement strand
CCATAAAAGCTTGAATATTAAAATTAAATTAAACTTACTTGGGCCTGATACTTGAGATCTTTTCGGATCTTCCCAGTGGTGAAATTCCACACTTCAATAAATCCATCAACGGATCCCGTCACTAAATACTGACCATCAGGAGAAAATCTGGCGCTTTCAACATGAGCCTTCTGTCCGAATTTTATCTGTTTCGAAAGTTGCGTCGGGTACTTTTCTTCCTCTTGCTCTTTTATGGCTGCTTTACCACGGAACAAATCGATTGTCGTCCCTATATAATGGAAAAAAGAGTTGCAATGCGAACAATATATCAATACAGTAACCGCCACTTATAAAATCACTGGATTATAAAATCAGCCACTTTTTAAAATCAAATCTGGAAGAATCTTTTAATAAAATCATTATCGTTGTTTTATAAAATCAAGCTTTAAGAGGGCATATGCTGAAACTTGAAAACTACAGCTATAATTAGGTTAAAAATTGTAACAGACAAAAGAAATTCCAAAGTTATGTCGCACTAAGAAGTGGAAGAGTGTCTCAGAATGTTAGAAAAATCACAGTGCACTATTTGCCCTCTTCAATATCAGAAAAGTACTTAATGTCTTATGGTGCACTTTTAGAGCAAAAAGAGGAAATAAAACTGAAAATTAAAAGAATTTTAAAACTTTGAAACAATGTTGAAATTTTCACCTTCAAATTTTGTTAATCAAACAGCAAAACATCAATATTTTAAGACATTTGTTGAATTAAAAAGGTAAATCATGTGTATGGTTTAAATGTCAACTGTATTTTGAAACACTTAAAATACATTCAAATAGCAATTCATTTCTCCTTTAGAGTATTTAAGCTTCAAAACATTTTTTAAATGTAGGTATGCCCGTTTATAAAATCAGCCACTTTAAAAATCAAATGTCCTCAGAGCAAATGTGATTTTAATAAGTGGCAGGCATTGTACAGTATTTCTACAGGGGAAAATTATACAAATATTTAGCCAAATTGTTATGTAGATCAATAACTTGGGCTACATTTCGGCTCATTATACAGTAAAACCTGTTTAAGTTGACCACTTGCGGAGCACTACTTTAGTGGTCAACTTACAGAGGTTGATTTATATGATTAGGGCTAATTCCGTGCCTGAAAATAGCGGTCAACTTAGACAGGTGGTCAACTTACAAGGGTGGTCAACTTCACAGGTATTACTGTACCAAGAATGTTTTCAAACAAAACAAGCTTACTGCAAAAGTTATTACAATGACTTTAAGACTTCCAGAAGTTCATAGCTTAAAAACTACAGATAAATCCTTAGCCCTAGAGACAAACAGAAGGCAAGAAATAAAAATGTTACCTTAAGTCAAGCACTTCTCATACGCTTTAAAAGGGACTGTATGAAAAAATGTATATTATAAATACGTTAATATGCACTGGACTTGCAAGAACCAATTTTAAAAACGTATAAATGACAAAAATGTATAAAAGAGAAATGTATAAGTGATGCTTCACCGTATATGTAAAATAAAAAAATTTTTAAAAATAAATAAATAAATAAAAACGTCAATTAAGTACAAAAAATGTAAAATTGGTGCTTTTGCATTTTTTATGTTTGACTTCAAGGGCAAAATACGTCTAGTGTAATTTCTATGTACTATTCTAAGTTCAACAGGTGAAAGCAATCTATGGATATTCCAGGCCTTTTTCATGAGTCTCTTCTCAGGAATTTTGTGAATTCACTTTTAAGAAAATGTTATTATTATTCACAATAAGGAAATACAATAATTGTAAGTAAGTTTAATCCAAATTTATTCAAATAGGATTCTTTTCCTGATTGATGCACTTAGATTCCATTTTTGAGATTTTATGTTAGAGCTCTGAATATCGTGAAAGGACAAATTCCTTCGAAATAAACCACTAGCAGTGGTCTTCAAAGGGATGCCCATACCTGACGAAGACAATTGTGCACCCCCTCAATATTACGGAACAATATCCTCCACCCCCACCCGCCCCCCCAGAACAAGATTCTCCAAAATGAGCTCAAAAACCTAAAATTACCCTTATAGTAAAAAAATCAATACACTATCAATTGACATGATTGACTCATACTCCAGGCATTACCTATATTTTCATTATATTAATAGACTGGAGTAAGTTTTTTTTTTTTTTTTTTTGCATTTGTTTTGCTATTTTGTTTCCATTAACTTATTTAAAATCTATTGTATACTACTTGCAGTTATGATAAATTCTTTAGAACAAAAAACGATGATTAAGTTTGGGGAAATGATGAAAAAGTTGTTCAGTATTTCATCTCAACTTTTGGTCGATAGCGAACTATAAATTTGATATTGTTTTTGTTTCTCACGTGATTCTTCGAGGCTTATCTCAAGTCAAATCATAATGTTTCTGTCTTTTGCTTTTATTTTTTCAAAACTAGAAACGAGTTTTTAAGAACATCATCACAGGCGGACTATCCTTTCGAATTTAGAAGAGTGCAGTTTCCTGTTAAAGTTTGCTTTGCAATAAACATTAATAAGTCACAAGGACAGACGTTAAAAGTAGCAGGGATCGATTTAAGAGAACACTTTTTTTCACACGACCAATGTTATGAAGCTTGCTCCAAAGTCAGTTCATCAAGCAGTTTAATAATTTTAGCACCAGAAAAAAAAACTAAAAATGTTGTATACAAAGAAGTTCTATCTTAAACATAGGTATAACAATGAAATGTGGATGACCTGTGTTTGCAAAGATAATCAATACTTTAAAAAGATCGTTAATAACAGTTAAAGATCGGTTAAGGACAAGGGCATATGTATATAAGGAGTCCAGGGTCCCCAGGATCCTCCCCAAATTAGAAAAAGTTATAGGTAATAAGTAATTATTATAGGGGATTTTCGAAACTAGGTGCACCAAGCACTGTTAACCCCTGCTAATTCCATTACCCAAGCAATGCCGGGTACGGGAATGCTAGTATTTTATAATAGAACAACTTGCATTAAAACATTGTTTCTTATTTATGGCAATAAATTTGTACCTTTAAAAAAAGTGGAAAATCTTCACTGTGAAAAAGAAATTATTTTTCTAATGAAGCATTTTCTATTTGATTATTACAAATTTTTTGATGAAGTGAATGAGTGAATTAAATAGTGAATGAATAAAAAACAGCTGAATGAATGAATAAAAAAGTAATTTATTAAATTAAGAAATGCAAATGAATGAATAAATGAATGAGTAAGTGATTTAATAAATGAGAAAATAAGAAGTTAAAATTAACTATTTCACTCGACCATGCGTGCACTTAATCAACTGTACAAATATTTAAAGTAAAAATAAGCTTAGTCTCCCCCCCCCTTAAATAATAAATACTACACCAAATATTAGTGGGTCTCAATATTTAAACTATTAATAATAAGAACTTAATAATTTAATAATAACAAAAATAATTTTTGACTTAGACAAAATATTATAATAAGGGTATCAATTTTTGAAAATTGCTTGTATTATCATATGTTTTGATCTCCACTTTTTCCTGACTGGAATGGACTGCATATGTTAAAATATCACCAGATAGGTGGTGAAAAAAAAAGTTAAGTATTTCATCATTTCATTTTGCCCACACTTCCTTACTACTGTGTAAGAAATTATATGCTCCACAAGGTTTTTTGTGTAAGGCTTGCAAGGGACTCCATGATTTATAACTGGGAATTCTATAATTGTTTAGTGGGGCTTTTCGCGATTGCCTAATGCGCAGATGCCAGAAAGTGCCTGAGGTCATAAGGCTATATAGCAGTGGCCTAGAGAGGACTAGCAATCCTGATCGAATAGCGGGATAACAAGTTTATGGAATATTTCTTGACTGCTATTTGGGAGAAAAGGCAAATTGGCTGCCCATCCTGTATAATGTATCACTGTGTAGAACAATAAAACAGTTTGTTTGTTGTGAATGTGATCCATTCAAGGGTGCCCATATGCAAAATTTTAAGGGGGGTGGGGCTCAGATACTTTCCCCATGGTTTTGCAGGATATTTTTTCCCATAGAAACCGATTTCAGTACAGATTAGAGTTATTAAAGTTTGACATTTTTAATAACAAATTCAGTAATTGCTGGAAAAGAAATGTTTTTACATTTTTACAAAGAAAAAAGTACTAAAAGCAAGGAAGTTCTAATTTGAAGGTGGGGGGGGGACTTAAACCACCACTTGCCCCCCCTCCATATGGGCGCCCTTGGATCCATTCATCTCCTAATATTTGATTTTGATTAATGACAAGTGTGAACAAGAAGTGGGAAATTCCGCTTCATACTGTGAGTGCTTAATAAATGATGGTCACCATCGACAATTCAAAGAATTATGCGCAGGAACACTCACCAGGGGGTAGAAGCCCTTGATGCTGCTGCCACTTTAGAGCTTGGCCCAGCAGAGCTAAGAGACGAGAGGGAGGCACGACACTTACTTCACCAGCGAGAGATTGGGCAATAGCGGCTCTCCTTCGCTCTTTGCTGCTTCCTTCTGGATAGGCCTACAAAACAGAGGCAATTAAAAATGTATAAATTAATGCTTGAATTATTACATAAAGCAGAGGAAGCTTTAAAAAAATAGTCAGAGGTTATATAACTAGGGTTGATATTTTTTCCACTTTTTCATAAACAGTCTTGGGCAGTGGAAGAAATTGGACAAAATGAAAGTCCACTGATGTTAAATGTTTGGTACATACAATTATAACAATGATGTTAGAGAATTATTACATACTTTGATTACATTATTTACTAAAAAAATTGGATCAAATTACTCATTTAGTAGAATCATGATGATTGTATTTTAATTACAATCTAATGTTTGATACATACAATTATTACAATGATGTTATAAAACTTTAACATAATTTGATTACATTATTTATGTTTAGAAAAATGTTTAAATTACTTATTTTGCAGAATCATAATGATTGTATTTTAATTACAATCTAATAAATCCACCAAAAAAAAAAAAAAAATTATATATATATATATATTTACACTTTTGGGCAAAAATTTTAAGCTGTAAAATTAATCTAATTCAACAGAATGAAATGTGGTTGACCATCATTAACGTTATTCAATTGCCATCAATTTAAAACTAAAATGGTTATTTTTATCATGGTAAAAATATTTTATAAAAAAATTAATGTAGTTAAAGTTAAAAATTAATTAAAAACAATTAATGCACCATTAGTTAGTAGCAAAGGATAGCATTAGTTTAAGAAGGTAAATTTAATGAATGTTGTAAATAAGGATTTCTCAACCTGGAGGATGCACTCCCCCTCCCCCTACCCCAGGGAGGCGTGAATGTACAAAAAATAAAGTAATGCAGTAAAATTAACTGTAATTTATTAAATTTCACACAGGAAAAAATTGAAAATTTCATGCATAAAATAATTTTTTAGAAATTTACTATTGAATGTTTTTTTTTTTTGTAAATATTTTTTATATTCAGTACTTTAAACCCCACATGAAACCACTAACATTGATTGTGCAAGTAGTAAGAAAATTTAATTTTCCTAAATGTTTTAGCACTTTACGTTTTCTGAGAAAATGTAACCATTAAACAACATTTTGATTCACAAAACATCAATTTTTCCATTTTGTTTTTCAAATTTTATTTGAAAAAAATCAAGATATATTTTTTCCCCAAATGGCTTCAAAACTTCTGGAAATTTCACAACTCAAAGTAATTAAATTTTTTGCACAAGAACAAAACTCACTTCTCTAGGATCAAAATAAGACCTAGCCAGTAGATTTTCCAAGTGGATGTGACGATCCGGTTCTTCCTGTTTTAACTTGATCATTGGATCTGTCTGACGTAGCAGAGAACGTGCAGCCCCCAACTCACGGAGTTCAATCAACTCCAGTACTACCTAAATCAGAACCATTCGTTAGTTTAAAAAATAACAGGGCTCGAAAATATCATGATATTTTTGAAATATCCGATATTTTGATATATACATCCGATATTTTCAATCAGCACAAACTAAAATCTTCAAAATAGTAAATGCATCTTCAAATACTCTTTATTTTCTTACATTATAATTGCAATATGTAGACTTAAAACTAATGCTTCTTTCATTATTTATATCTAAAGTTTCATTTTACATTTCTATCAATTTCAATGGAGTTAATTTAGTATTAGCTGTTTTACTCATTTTTCTCCTGTTCACTACTTTTACAGTTACAGTACAACCTCGATATCTCAAATCTCTCGGGACGAGAAAAAATTCGAGATATCGAGTTATTAAGGTTTTAAAAAAATTACACTAGAAACTCTCACAATTACACACGTACGCTATATGCATTTATATATGTACTATGAGACAGATCGCTTTGAATTACAATCAATAAAGTAGTCTTCAATATTTTACTAGATTTGAAATTTTATAATTGTCGAAAGTGCACAGGAAGAGATTTTGAAATGGACAACAATTTCAACATGGTTTTTCACCTAAAAATTTTAAATTCTTATCTTCAACTAGTAGCTGCCCACATTCAAAAAGTTTTCAGCAGCCATTTTGTAGGAGTTAAAAAAGCAGAATGATGAAAATGAGGAACGCATTTTCCGTTTTCACTTGAAAACTGACTGGCGAAAAATCGACCCCCTTTCCTCAAAGTGGACAGCAACATGTTCGAGAGAAATGCAAAGATTCTAAGCTCTGGGGAAAACACAGCACCACTTTCATACCAACACTCCCCTATTATCTTGCTTCAGTCCCCTAATCACAATGTTTTCAAGAAGAGAGATGAAAACTGGTCCCTGGAACTGGATTTACTACAAAAATTGCCAAAGAAAAACGAAAACTGAAAATTGCTTCTGTGCAAAAATTTCGACTTATCAAGGGTTTCTAAAAATAAATTTTGAGATAACTATTGAAAATACATAGGGATTTTTGTAGAAAATGCAGGGGAAAAATGTTTTTTCAAGACATCGAGGGTTTCGAGATAAGGAGGTTCGAGATATCAAGGTTCGACTGTATATGATTCAGAAATATAAATAATATGCATTAGTCAGTGCACAGTCATAAGACATTTTCCTTTTTTCTGAGCAACGTCTAAAATTTAACTAAGCACTTTTAATATGAATTAAATTAAAAAGTAAAGTATGAATTAAATTTATAAGTAAAAAAATAAATATTATATTACTTAGTTGGATTATGATGTATTATAAAAATATAGTACATAACTTTTCGGAGTTTTTTAATAATAAATGAACAATTTTACTATGATTAATATACCTTTTATATTGAAAATACCGCAGTTCAAAAAATAAATATCGGATCTATATCGTGATATATATCATGATATATATCAACAAACCCTGAAAAATAAGCTGTATCAATAAATAAAAACTATATAAGCAATATAAAGTTCAACTTTATACTTTTAATTACAAACAGATTTTGAATAGGGAAACAAATAGCTACTATGCATCAGCTCAATAGATTTCTTCAAATATCTCGAAGACTCACTTCTGCAGATACTGCCGTTTACCTGCATAAGGCAGTACAATGCATTGTACACAGAGCTGCCAACTTTTGAAAATCTAATTTAGTAAAACTAAGAAATAACAAGGTAAAATTGCAATTTACTGCATTCACATGTTTTGAAGTTAGATGGAACCCCTTTTACAATGCAAAATAAGCAAGCTTATGGATGAAAAGAAGCATGATTCAATGCTTTTGTTCGCGGAAACAACGAGTTTTTCTTAGCAGTTGGCAGCTCTGATTGTACATATAAGGTTGTGTTAAGAACTCTAATGCAATAGATTTAAATGCAATTAATAACAATTTTTAATAAGAAAAAAATATGTATTTGGGGTGCAATGATTGGTTTTTCACCTTCATTTAGATAGGATTTCTAATAACAGGACAAAAACCAACCATTACACTCAATTCTTAACGAAGGAAATGGAATGTTTGAAGATAAGAAATGTGCTGTAGAAGATGACACCAAAGAATTCTTTTTTTTTTTAATTTTTCACTTCGCGAAGTTTAATATTTTCTATTTGGGTACTTTTTGAGTTAACTGACTATTTTATTCTACACATTTGCTTTAAGAATGATAAATCTTTTGATTTCTTTTTTATACTTGGTTTGACTTCATAGAATTTTATTCATGGACATTTTACAAATTGTTGTACTTTTACCAATTTTTAACGAAACTAACCACCACACTGCTGTGGGAGATAAAAGGCAGTATCTGCAAAAATGAGTTTTTGAGACATTTGAGGAAACATGCTTTGGATTCCTTACTAACAATAGGGAAATGTTGGAATGAGACCTTTTTGTCGTGTTTCATGACAAAAATGCAACAAAATGAACAATTGTCAGATACTGTCCTTTACCTTCTAACGACAGGTAATGGTTAGGTAGTTTGTCTTTAGCAATGTATCTTACAAAAAGAATTTAATCATTTGCTAAAATGCCATTGGAATCAATTTCAAACATATCAGAAAAAAAAAAGTAAGCTTTCAAAGTTATTTAGATTTACACAATTTTCTTTCCTAAACAAAATTAAAAAGTTCAAAAAAATAAATAACTAAATAAAAAAAATTCAGATTTCAATGAAAAATAGGATCAAATATTAATTGATTAAAACAAATATACTTATTAGCAAGTTAAGTGTTAAATTTAATTATTAGAATAAATTTAATAGCTCAATTTACAAATAGAATGAAATATATTTTCTTAATATGTCCTTTAGCATAGGACACTTACGGATGGTAAAAAAAAATCTGCTATATCTAAAACCAGTACCATTCATCTAGAAAACCACCTACTTTGTTGCATACATTATCATTTAACATTTAAAAAAAATCAGAAATTGTGTACTGGCGTGAATCAAACTGAAGGGTATAAAAACAATCAATTTAATTACTTACCTGTTCATATAAATCAATGAGCTTTTTATCAGGCAATTTTAAGGACTGAACAACTTTGAGTACTGTGTCCCAGTGACCATTATTGATGTCTTGCGTAAAGCTATCCACACTGTCTACAGTGTTGAGAGAAATAGATGTTTCTTCCTGTGCAAGAAAATAAACATTTATTTTAAAGCAGAAGATGGGGGGGGGGGTTAAATTGTGCTCGTTTATCAGGGCCTTGTAAATATATTGTTGCCAGGTGCATTCTTTCATTAATTTTGAATCATTCTTTTAAAAATATAGTAAGCCTTACAAGCAGGGTTGGGTTTTGGACTGTCCAAAACTGGTTTAGGACAGGACAGGTGGTTTTTACCGTCCAAAACTGTCCAAAAGTGTCCGAAACTGTCTTAACCAGTAAAACGTGGAACCCGAGATATCTCGGAAACTGAAGCAGTGGCCCAAACCGTGGAACCCGAGCTCCTAGACTAGGGGCAGAGGGCTTCACTGCAGAGCTCGCAGTGTTCGTTCCCCTCTTTGGAATTCGCCGGTTCAGGATGAAAAGGGTTTAGTGTCAAAAGGGTGGATCACTTGGGAGAGTCACCCCTTCAGCGGTATTCTATGATCTGAAAAGGAAAGAAATGCATTTTCTGGGAACGACAGTGGCTTTTTATCTTACGATATTTCGCTTGTTTTCGTACTTCTGAAAAATTTACAATTATCTATATCTATTTTGAGATCATATGTCTTAATATTTTAATATTAATTAAGTTTATAGTTTCAACATACAGCAATAACTAAATAGATTGCTTTGACTAATTTGTTCCATAATAATATTTTGCCTACTACAAAAAAAAAAAAAAAAAAAGACGTTTTATTTTCAAAATATAAGAAAAAAAGTAGAACCTACAAGTTTTATCATTCTAATAGAATTTACGTTCGGTTTTTTAAATAAAATATCATGAAGAAGGGATAAACAAATAAAAAATAAGATGAAAGAAAAAACCAAATCAATTAGATGCGAAAAGGATCGCTTACAGGGGAAAAAAAAAATGCTGTAGAAGGTGAATATTTAAGCAAAAAATCGTCGAAATAAGAAATGCATCTATAAACAAAGTTTGGATTCTACAAAAGTACAGTATCGTAATCACGTTAATTTTTACCATATTATTCTTGTAATTCCGAGTCTAAAACTTTCCATTATCATCGAGTAAACTGAATAATACAATGACAATATAGCCTTTGCCGGTAAAAAGAGCCCGTGTTTCTGCTTCAAAATCCGACAAAAGATGTTCATCAAAAAGTTGCCTTATCAAGCAACTAATACTAGTTGCTGTTAATACTAATATGGTCGTTATGAAAAATAGTTGCATTTTGACGTTTCTGTTGATTACGTTTATATGATAAAGTTATCCGCTGGTATTTCTTGGCCAATGTACTTATTCTTTGTAATTTCTCAAGTTCTGAGCGAAATTCTCATGTTTTCTGAGCTTCAAAGGCAATTAAGGATAGTTGAAAGCGATAAACCAGAGCTCGATTAAGTCATAGTAAAGTCCTAGACCCGGAGGGCCAGATCCTGCCTCCTCTACACAACACACAATCGTTCCAATCATCATTCCAATATTTTAAGCAGTTCTTGTATTTTGGTATGTATTATAAGAACCTATAAATACACATTTACGTTTATACTCATTTTTGTTTCTTTGATTTTCACTTAATTTGTGTTCCTACTTCTAAATTCAATTAGAAAATCTATGGCAAAAGTTGTAAAGATATCCGGAATGAATGCAACAAAAAGTGCTCCGTACAACTCTGAAATGTAATTTTAATTTTTGCTTCAATATAGTTCATTATACAAATGTGTAATTAAAACCACAAATGACTGAAAAATACGTGAAAAGAGAAAAAAATGGCTGCTTTTTTCTTAGTTATTTTATTAAACTTCGACGCAACAAGGAATTGGACTAATGAACTTAACGTGTATAATAAAAATAATAAAAGGCAATGAACCATAAAGTGGTCCTACTTGGCGCCTTTACCTTATTAGTTTTTGCATTTAAAGGGCATATTTTACATAAGCTCTAAACATGAAACCAATAATATCCTTGTTGCATTTTGTTCTCCATTTATCTTCCGTTACATAAAATATTATTTTGAAAATAAATGAGGGCCATAAACTTCGAGGGGACCTACGCTTGGGCCTAGGTGTTTAGGGCTTGAGTTAAATATTTGCGAACGAAATACAGATATTTTTAGTGGAAAAATACGTGTCCCTGGTTTCACAGGTAATGATGACGTCAGCCTCTCCGTTTTCTTTCACCAGTGTGCCAAAATTTGAAGGGTAACAAATGAGTAGCTTAAGTTCTAAAAAAATCAATTAATTTTCTATCGCACTAAAGCAAGATACATATATAATCAGAGACCGACGAAAATCATAAAATCTTAAGAGCCAGGCAAAATACTTAGGCGCCCGACATTTTCTCTTAGATTTTATAGGAAAGTTCAGTGCAATCTAGTTTCTTGTTCAGATGCATATGGTCGACAAGAAATTTGTTTTATTTCACTCTAACGACCTGGCACCCGGATTAGTCAGACACTGTGCATAAGTAACAAACTAACAAACTATTTTGTTACTTCCCTATTCAGTGTGAGTGTGGGGAGGGGAATCATGAATCTGCCTAGTTTCTGCAAAAGTCACTGTAGGGTACTGTAACACACAGGGCCTGATCATTGAATAAGCAAACTCGGATGTGTCCTAGGGCTCTCCCTTGAGGGCACCAAATGGCAAAAATTGTAACGATTGACTACTGGGGGCCCTGAAAAAGGGGATTGGCCTAGGGCTTCTCAATATATTAATCGGGCCCTCGCAACACACACACATGTATATTATACGCATAGGTACAAAGTGTGAATCGGTGCCAGAACACGGTTTTTACATTGATTGTCTGGGAAATCATTTCGTTTCCAACACAATATATGTTTAATTCAGTTTTTTATTGATTTTCATATTCACACACTAAGCTTTTTTTTTTCTTTAAATTACTTTACAGATCACTCTCAACCAATCAATAGTTCTCGCAAAATTTCCTTATGAAACCCAAAGACGAAAACCATTTTGTAAAAGAAATAATATTTACGGGTGACTCTCGCTGACCTTCGTCTTTGCAGCATACAGTACGGTAGATTCTGGTACTGTTGTTTATACAGGGGATATCAGGAATTCACAAGGTGGGAGGGAGGGGTTGAAGTTTTGTTATCGTTATCCGTATCGTCAGGAAAACGTCCATACGTCTCTTTATAATATCTTTGTATTTTTAATGATGGCAAAGAGGGGCAGGGGGGAGTAAGGCCAGGGACACGTCCCCCCCTTCCTCCCACAACACAGGTGAATTTATCTGCATGATTTTATTTGGTAAAGACTGAACTATGTTCACAAATTTATAGCTTACTTTATTTGCGAAGTAACTACATGAAGTGCATACATGATTTAGATTTTATTGAGGAACCTCATAATAAATTTTTCCTTTCCTTCTCCACGAAAACTTATTCGCATTTTACTAATGGGCTTTGTAAAAGTTGATGCATGTAATATATATTTGTGTAGCATCATTTAAAATATGTAATTTTCATTCACATGTGTCAAAAGTTTAACGTTATGCGTGAAGTTTCGAAAAAATCTCTAGTTCAAAAAATAGTTGATTTTCAAAATTCACTACTATGGAGCAACTCTGGTGCAATCAAGCATGTAAATTGTAAAGCAGCTGGCATTAGCAAGAAGCCTTTCTATATTGGAAGCAAACGCCTTTGAGTGGAAATTGATTCCCCACTGAATACAAGTGGGGTCAAATCATTCATTGTCCACCCATAAACACGTGCGGTTGGACTTGATTTTCAACATTTCGTGCCCTATCCTAACATAGTAAACATTCGTCCTTCAACAGTAGTTCTAGAGGTCAAATACTGGTTCCTCTATTTGCTTTGTTGAAAATCGTAGATATCCGTGGCTACGCTCTAATTGTTCAAGCAAAGAAAAGGCATTCAATGAAATTCAACTACATACGTATATATTCATCCATGTTTTTTCAATTATCACATATTAGGTGCAGTCTAGAATAAAAATTCTGCACAAGTAAAAAATGAACAATTAAACAAGATTAATGAGTTCAAAAAATAAATAAAGAAAGAAAGAAAGAAAATTCAGTAAATAAATTAATTAATAAAGTAGACAATGTATGCACGAAATAATATTCTACTTATAACTCAGAGATAGTACAAAAATTATAGTACGCAATACGACAGTAATTATAATGATAGTTCATTTTTGCCTTGTATGATGTTGAAAAAAAAATGTGCTGAAACATTTACGGCGTGTCACATATCACATACATCTACTAAAATTATATTGTTGCAAAAAATATATTCACACAATCTTTTTTAATTGAAAACGATACCAGGTTAACTAGCAAATCTTTTATTTTCTATCCATCAGCAAAAAAAAAAAGGCATATATTTCAAAACCTTAATACATTTTTTATCAAGCTTTGCCCCGAAAACCATGTTATTTATCGAAGTGATGCGTTTCAATTGGATGCTACGGTTCCTTAGAGGAATATTTTAAAAGTAAAGTACACCTCAACGACATGTTTTCTGTTATTGAAACTGCAGAATAATACATAGATAAATACCAGATAATAAACTAAATATAAGTAAAAAACGGAAAACAAGGCGAAGTTTAAAAAAAAACACTGAAAATGTAATAAATTTAAATGACTTCCTGTGCCTTCAAAATTTTAAAGAAAATTCTTTCGTATTCGAAAGGAACTGAGTTAGCACTTTTAATAACGTAAATTAAAATTTACTTAGTGAGATAAGTAAAATCTATCGAGAAATCGTTCAATAAAATAACTTCAATAATATGAAGATCAACGAAAAAAATGATAACTTCGATGTAATTTATGCACAAGGCACATGTACCAAAAAAAAAAAAAAAAAGGTTTTCAGATGCGTCTTTGGAAGTTAATTAGGACTCACTTTATCGATGTAAAAAGTTGTAATCTTTGGTACATTAGAAATCCGTCACAACGTGATCACATGCTTACAATTTCATTCTAATTGTGCATTTATCAGGTTTGTTTACGAGTTTTTTACAAGCCGAAGATCATAACTTTTTGCAGCGAAAAGCGCTCTTTTGTTTCCCAAAACACATATTTTCCTATTTGCGTGTTTATAACGCTCGTTTTGTCATTTATTTCAAAATTAGGCTTTTGATTTTGTCTGTTTTAATTTTGTCCTAACTTAAAAAAATAAGAAAGAAAAAGAAACATTTCGGTTTTACAGAAGCAGTCTGCTTTCATATCTTATTTTTAAAATAAAAATCAACTTGAACTATTTGCTATTGGAGGGGGTGGGGCGTTACGAAGCTCGTCATTTTGACTGTTAAACATAATTCAAGTAAGATATTTTTTACTCTTAGAATATGTTTGATTTGCGTGTCGAAAGGGAGTGCGTCAGTTATTCACCGAAATATGATACATAAAATAACTATACACATGGGAACTCCAAAGATATTTTTTAGGAAGTTAGAAATTCTCAATTTATCAAATAGAACTCCAATTTTTGCCGCAGATTAAATTCAAGTATGAACACAAGTACATCTGAGGAGAAAAAATATTTGAGCATTTGAAAAATTCCGACATTGCAATTTTGTCTCCAAATTTGCTGAATCAAACAAAATTGGCCGAATAAGGATTTTCTGGGCGGTTGCTGTGACCTACCATCGCGGTACCCCTGACTATATATACGCAATAAAGAATGTATAACTGTTTTATATTCTAAACCCTCTTCAAAAATAAATAAATAAATAAACAACGAAGTTAAATTTTGTTTGCATGAACTAGAAAAAAATCATGTATTTGCGTATTTTTGACTTAAGAATGTTACTTAAAACTTGAAAGAACATGTATCCGAATTTGGCTGTACTTTCGAACAGAGGGATTAATTTTTCCGCTCTTTATCTCAATCCATTTTAATGATGAACTTAGTTTATCCATTACAACAATTATATTTCAGACTACGGTTTTGCTTTTTTTTTTTGACTTTTTACTTTTTTTTCTGGAAGTATAACGCAGTAAGGTGCTTAGTTCATCACTAGAATAATTTATTTCAGAATACAACTTTTTTTCTGCATTTTTACTTTTTTTTCTTGAAGTAGAACGCAGTAATATGCAAGAAGGCAATCGAAACACCCTTTCGGGAAAATGGACTAAATAATTGAATAAAATACTAAGATTTATAAAGCACTTTACGAAATATTTAATTTATTAAAAGAAAAGTGAGAATCAAAAATATTTTATTTGTTTCAAGAAGTTTAATGTAATGAAACTATAGTTTGTAATTTTAAATAATTTTAATGAATTAATAAAGCATATTTGAAGGAAATAAGAGCACTTCAAAAAAAAAAAAAGAGAAATGAAAATATAAAGTGTAAATGAATCCCAAAACTAGCACATTCTGGAAGCAAAAAAAGTGTTTCTCTTTGAAGAAGAAATAACGTTCAGTGGTCATCAAAGGTGATCGTTACCACGCCTTCTCGTTAGTCACCTGGCTGCTGCGTATTCAAAAGAGCATTCTGCCGGACAACCGCGAATTCCTTTATGTACCGACGGGGGGGAAAGAAAGAGCAATACAGGAAAAACAACTTTTCTTCAGCTTTTCTCTCCCCGCTATGCGATGCATTTTAGACGGAGATCCACCACGTTTGACTGGTTAAACTGTCCAAAACTATGATAAAGTTAAAGGGGTGTAATCTAATCCAGTCGTATTGACTGCAATATTTGCAATGCATAAATATAGACATAACCGAGGTTTAATTAATGAGTTTTTTATATTATTTTTTTTTATAAAATGCTATTTTAAAAAAATTGGCAATAACTACGACATAAAAACTTCCTCATGTAACAGTTGGTAGAGTTATGAGATGAAATTCACAATACTACCAAGACAACTAATTTCAGATCCATTTATAATTGAAAGGAATATTATTAAATGTGCAATATTTAAGTGAAAAAATAAGCTTAATTTTTTAATTGATTTTTGCAAATAAGTTTTATATGAAGTTTTAACAAAAAATATTTTTTAAATCATAGATTAAAGAACAAGAAATTGATAATTAAACACTTATATTGTAAAACTTGTGTTATTCTTTTTTTTTTAGTTCATATTTATTTAATACATTCTAAAACGACAAAAAATTGTAACTTTTTGCATTTAAGACAATTATTGCACTGTATTTTGAACACTTTCCTTTGCACACATGCATAAATGTCGAAAAATTTGGTTTACGGGAAAAAAAAACTCCTGCATACAAATTGAAATTTTTAATGAATAATTTAATTTCTACAGAATTAGATTAAAATCAGCTGCATAAATAAACTACATATTTATTTATACTTGAACATTCATATTGAATGAATATATTAAATAGTCAAAAAAAGAAATTTTGACACATTTTGTTCTGTTTTTGATATTTTCTCACAAAATATAGTTTCTCAAGAAATAGTTTTGGACGCTTTCGAATACAAAGGCTTTGAACAGGATGATAAAAAAATTTGCCAACCCTGCTTTTGGCACACATGCATAAACATAGGGAAATTTGGTTGCTATTATCACAAAAAAAAAAAACTAATGCAAAGAAATTGAAATTTTGATCAAGAATTCAACGTCTATATAATTAAAATCAGCTGCATAAATAAGTTGAATGTTCTCCATTGAATAAATGTTCAATATAAAAAATTACTTCAATACATTTTATTCTGTTTTTGGTGCTTTCTCACGGAATGCAATTTTTCTAAAAATATAGTTTTGGACACTTTCGGACAGTTTTGGACAGGACGGTAAAAACCAGGGTTTTTACCGTAGTGTCCAAAACCTTGCCAACCCTGCTTACAAGCATTCAACTAAGTTAAATGAAATAACAATGTCAAAAAGCACAACTTGCAGGTTACGGCAGACATGCGTTTTGGGGTTACAAGGAACGCTTTTTTCACTGCAAAAGAAATAGGCTTATGCATGAAAAGACTTCTGACAAAAGCTAACTATTAAAATTGTTATTAATTAATGAAAACATATCAATATTGCATGTCTCTTTGGAAAATACGACTTAAAATAAGAAATATTTTAGCTCCTTATAAAGTAAGATTATAAAAGTTTTTGTGAGTGGTAAATTTTTTTAAACTTCTAACTCAAGCTTATAGATGAGAGTTACTTACCTGAAGTGTTTGAAGAGTTCTAGAAAGGTTATTTTCTTTTAGATACTGCTGGATGAGACGAATCACACTGAAAAATGAATGGCACAACCAATAAATATTTCAACTGGCCAATTTTCATTTAGAAAAGTTAGCAGAATACATTAATATGAGAGTATAATCAGCATACAAATCATTGGTGGTCCGCTGGTCCGAGACAAGTGAATATTGCTTTGGATTACTATGAAATAGAATTCAATAGTCCAGCGAACCAGTGGTTAATCACCACCAATTAGGAAATTTCCTATTACGTTTTTGAAATTTTAATTTTTAAACAATGTTGGGTAATTTTTTTGTCATACATTTCAAATCAAAACCATTTACCAACATGAACCTGTCCAGGATTCTTCACAGGGTCCCCTTTTTGTGAAAAATCAAATAATTTTATGAAAAATCAATTAATTTTGTGAAAATCAATTAATTTTGAGAAAAATCAAATAATTTTGCAAAGGAAAAAAAAACAGTCCCTCAAGAGTCCCCCCCCCCCCTTTTTTTCTCAAAATTATCAGATCTTGTATAAGCTGATTCCTCTAATTTAACTTAAAAAAGGTTAAAAAATTATCGGTTTATAGGCGGAAATATGCATTATTTTGATTTCAGATTTGCTCTTCCAATAAACAATTTGTGATAAATCCACTTTGGTTTATCAGAATTTTGTGAAGGGTCCGTTAACGGATTCAAATTTCCTCTGGCCAGACTCCTGTGAACATTTTGTGGGAAATAAATGAGTTGATGTAAACAAAATAGTTGAAAATATATATAGAAACATATATGGAAGAGAATTTTAGACTTGAGGAACAATAGAAAAGAATGCAAAGCAGATGGATTTGAAAACAGGAGTAGGGAAGGAGCAAGACAAGAAAAAGACCCTAGTTACTCCCAGCTGTGGAGTTGATCATTGAAAGCTTCTTCCATGAGAGAAAGAACATAAAACCAAGAGCATGCATGTGGGGGGAGGGGGGGGGCGAGAGAAGGGCCCCAAATTTTCTGTACATGCCCTTGCATGAAATCCCTTAGATTGACAACCTGAAAGTACAGAGAAGAACTATAAAGCGTTCTTCCATGTTCCAAAGCAAGGGATTAGCTGTCAAAACCTTATCAAGTAGTGGTCAAAAGTAACGAGTTCATTGATTGACTTAAGAAATAGCTTCCTAAGAAAATAGGAGTTTTTAAATTACTATTTAAAAAGTGTGCAAGTAAATCTTCCCTTATTGAAAATTGTTTTAGAGTGAAACAATAAAAGTATTAGTGAAGTTTCATTTTTTCTTACGATTTTAGCCTTTTCTCCCAATAATTCAAAACTAATTGAATGTAATTATTAACATCAATCTATTACTTAACTCTTCAATAAGTAATGTTATTATTAAATATTTGTTTATTTCGTTTTAAAACATCACTCCGGTTATGATGACTCTGTAGACAGTCCCAAGGGTGATATGATAATGAGGTTCAAGTATCTTTAAATCTCTCTCTTCTGGATGTACTAATTTCCAGATCACGTGTACAACACGAAGTTTTATGTTTCGATAATAATGCATGTTTTAAGTGTTACAAATAAAGTCACAAAAGGAGTAACTAAACACCAATATGAGTGAAGTAAATCAATAACTTGAGATGCTTATTAAGATGATTTCAAGACGAGTTTAATCACACACATAGATGATAAGCAATGTTATAACATTTTAAAACCTTTTCTTGTAATTTTACGAACACTATGTACAATAAATGAGGCTAAAGACAATTATTAAATTATTTAGGCACTATTATTTAACTGCCATGCCAATGTAGCTAGAATGAAAGGATTATTGCCCAAAATTTAACAATCGCACCAAACTCTGAATCATCGTAAAATACCTTACAAATAGAGAAACTATTCATTAAATGCTAAAATTGTGCCATTGAACTATACAAATTCAAACAGAATAATATAAATTAAAAAAATATGAATGACAACATCTAACATAACTCGCATTAGGCGTACAGTATTTTACTTAAAGAAACCTTATAGTCTAAAAATTGCACTAAAAAACTTTAAAATTGATTTTAAAACAATAAACTCACTCAGCAGATTCTATTTCAATAGACATCTCTTAGAATATATCAACTTTTAACTTTACAGACAAACAATTGTTTGGAAAACAAACTCTCAGCCAAGATAATTCGTTACAAATGCAGTTAAGTAATACCTTTGGTTTTTCTGTGAAATTTATTTTATTTTCAATGAAATAATAAATAATTTATCAGTAGTCTGGTAGTAGAAAGATAGTTTGTGACTTTTTGAAAACTAAAATACCTTTTAGAGGTTTAATAGTATTTTTAAAAAATTGAGGCTGCGTTCGGAAACGATCCACCGGTTACACCGCGTGGTTAGTCCGGTGTAGAGTCCCTATATGAAAACGTAGTTTTCAGAGTTGCGACAACAGCTACGCTCGGAAAACGCAACCGGTTACAGGAGAAAGATAGGGTTGCCGCCGAGCTGCAAGATTGGCTCCTTGTTCGCTTTCGAGTTTCATTAAAAAAAAGTCACAAGCGGGAGCGGGAAGAGTGGCTGAAACGGGTTCTGAAGGATGTAAGCACGCGGATTCGAAAATGCATGCTGTCAATAAATGAAACGCTCGATTTTGATTCAAACATTAGAAAAAGACAAAATGGCCTGTGTTAGCAGAATTAAAATCAGATTTTTTTCTTTAACCTTATTCTCTTTAATACGATTAATTTTAATTAATCAAAAGATTCTGAGACAACGAAAATTATATTATAGTTTGAATTGATTCAAAATGAATGAAGGAATAAAAACTGATTAAGAAAATGAAAATAAATAAATAAGCAACAAATAACGAACATAAGAAAATTGCTTGTTTTTGTTACATTAATTAAGTTTTATAAAGATTTTTGAACATAGAAATATTTCTTGAATTGATATCAAAAGCATTACTTATTTATTTTTTTTTTCTATAAAAGGAAAAAAAATACAATTTTCTGATTTAAATGGAAAAGTTTAGCATTAGCTTATAAATTCCGAAAGGAAATATATGTCTGGGATGTCCACCTGCGGGGGGGTGGGGGGCACCCATATATATGCAAAGGAAAGTTTGATAGAGTAATACTAGAAATATGCAGAAGCTTAAAACAAGGTATACTATCCAGGCCCGGATCTATATATTTTGGGCCTCCCTGCAACAAAATCTCTATAGCCCCTCCCCAGAGGCCATCAGTGTATATTTGTAACATTAAATAAATCTTAATGCTTGGTTTTTTTCATTTTTTTTTCTTCAATTTCATAGGCCATTGGACCCCCTTAAGACCTGGGACACCCCACACTGTGGGGATCCTATCTCGCTCCCCCCCCCCCACTCCAAAAAAAAAAAATTAAGAACCTCTGAATATTTCAATGGTTTAGTGGCCACACCTAGTTAATAGATTAATTTGTATTTAGTTGAAAACGAAATTATATTAATCAGAGGTCATTTTTATTTGAAACTAGATGAAGATAGAAATATTCAGAAAAGAATTGGGAAGATAAGGTGGGGGGGGGGGCGTGTATTTTGACATATATTTTTTTAACATTCGTATATGCATAAGAAACAGATGTCTCCATTGTTTTATATTTATTTCTTGAAAGTACACTATCTATTATTTAAAATTTTCAACAACATTTTTATACCAAAACAATACTAGAATGAAAGGTAGTTAGGTGGTAGATTTTTTTAATGAAACAAAATTAAAACAATTCAGAGCACCAAAAAAGGACTTGTACTTATTTTGAATTTTTATGAGAAAACAAAAACTAAAAATTAAAACAATTTAGCATGAGGAAACCTCATTTATTTCATGCTAAGTTTTCAGATCAATAGCATGATCTTATAGTTATAATCTTGTTGTTGTTGCAAACAACATAGATCTCTGTTGTTCAATTTATTTTTTGGTGTTATTGTATCTATAAACTTTATTTAAAACACAAAATTTCCAGCATTTTCATCCGAAAAAGAAAACAATAGTTTAATTAAAAACTTCAGTCACTAATGGGCTAATCTTCAAAAAGTGCAACTTTGCTGTCGCATGCCTTTTACAGTTAAAACTAAGGAATAGTTTATTATTTTTTAATTTCAGCAAAAATATATCCATTTAAATCTGCCGATAGTTTTTTTTTTGTGATAATTTTTATTTTATTTTTTATTTATTTATTTTTGGGAGTTCACAGCATGTGAATTCTTACCTCAATGTATTAGAATTTAATTAATTCAAAATAAATGAAGTGATAAAAAAAGGTAAGAAAATGAAAATAAAGAAATGAACGACAGATAATGCACATTAGAAATTGCTTGTTTTTGTTTCAGAAAGGCAAGCGTTATAAAGAGTTTTAAATCTAAAAATATTTCCTGTAACCATCTAAAAAGCAATATTACTAATAATGGTTTGCTATTAAAAAAATTGCATGTTAAGTTTACCCTGTACAATTTTCTGATTTAAATGTGATTAAGTTAAACATTAAATAAAAATTTGAAAGGTAAATATGCAAAGGAAAATTTGAAAGCTTAATACTAGAAATAGGTAGATGGTTACAACGAGGTAACCCCTCCCCCCCCCCAAAAAAAAAGAAAGAAAAAATACCAAGAACCTCTAAATATTTTAGTGGTTCAGTAGGTAATCATGGTTAAAATATTAATTTGAATAAAATTTTAAAATTATTACTTGAATTTGATGTATATAGAAATATTCAGAAATAAATTGAGGAGTTGAGGGGGGTGTAATTTTAAACATTACTTGTTTTCAACTCATATGAATAAGAAACAAATGTATCTATTGTTATTTATTTATTTCTCTGCATCATACATCTATTACTTAAATTTTGAACAATATTTTCACATCAAAACAATATTACAAAGAAAAAATCATTCACAGCACGAGTAGAGGACTTGTACTTATTTTCTATTTTCGTGGAAAAGCAATGTTTACATTTAATTTTGACAGATATTTTAAATACAACTTAGCATGAAGAAAACTCATTAATTCCATACTAAGTCTTCAGGTCATTACCACATAAAAATTGCAACCAAAGTCTCTAATGTTCAATTTATTTTTTGGTGTTGTTACATCTGTAAATTTTATTTCAAACACAGAATTTCCAACATTTTTACACAAGGAAAAAAAGAGGGAAACAAAGACATTTTTCTCAACTAGGCAATCAAACTCAAATTCAGGATACCGAAACAGGATTTGTAGTTTTTATAGATTTTGGGACAAACTATTATTATCAACAACTGTTTAAGTAACAAAATAGGCAAAGATTAATCTTTGTGTTTTCTGAAATGCAACGTAACGTCAAAATATTTAGGTGTTCAAAATGTAGTTATTATTACCAAATTTTTAAAAATTCCTTACTCCAAAGTATCATTTCCTAAAATTAATAATTATGGACAAAACATTAGTTTAATCAAAATTTTCAGCTACTTATAAACATAAAGAAAATAAATTTTGTTATAGGCTTTATTCCCATGTACTCAATCAGGGAGTTTCGATTAGACAGGGCAAAATATACTGATGCTTGTCATTTATTTTCTCTTATACTATTCGTGAAGTGAATTTTTATGAAAAAAAACTCCCTTGATTGAAATAAATTGAATTTTTTGTTCAGATTTTTTCATATAGATTGTTATTCCATTCATCACCCCATATCATGGATGGATGAACAGAACGTATGTTCTAATATCCTGAAAAATGCTTCCAGAACTCAGTCAGAAACAGAACAGGTGCACTGACAGTCAGAAGTGGACTAAGATAACAGTTGCTACCAATCCCTTCCAAAATTGGAGCTATTTGCAGTTATTCAAATTCTGTCCTGTAATTTAAGTGGGGAGAAAAATCTCTTTTTGAGAGGGGGGGGGGGTTCTGGATAGTTACAGGAACAGAATAAGCAGAAATGAACTGTTCATTTAATGCTGAAATAAGGTATAACAATAAACAAACCTAAATACATCTTTCATAATTTTATGTATACCTAAATTTTTTTAGCCTTGCCTTAAATACCAAAAAATTTATTATAAATCTGAATCGAAAAAAATATTTTTACAACCAGCATAAACCTAAAGAAAGCACTTGATTTACAAAACAAATTCAAAACTCTAAATTTAGAGAATCAAAACAGAATTCCAGCTACTATTTCAAAATTTCTGTTTGCAAAAGTATTGTTTGTTTAACCTCTTTACATTTCAATATTATTATACAAATGAATGATAATAAATTTGACAATAAGCGTAACAAATCAGAAATACAGCATTGTCTGTATGAAGAAGATCGAAATTTCATTTAATTACACTATTTAGCATTTAAACACAAAATTTTCGTTGGTTTGTATGTCGTTGTTGAAAGTCCAAAGACCATTTCGGCAACAAATTTCCTGAAGTTTTCAACATAACAAACATGAATGGCATATTATAACATGGAAATTTATTATTTTTTTTTAAACAACTTCATTAAAATTAGTTTTGATAAAGCTGTCAAGCTAAGAAAACTTCGAAAATGATTTCTGGACATCCTTGTAAACTTAATACTGGAGATCATTCTATTATACAATTTTTTAAGCAAACAGTACAATATTATCATGAGTTTTCTAGAACATCTGCATCAGGGCTACAATTCAATTAGTAGTTGAGCTTTCTTTAAGTTGCAGAATATCTGGAAGAAACTTAAAAAACATTAAGGGCAAATAAATTTAAAAGCTGAAGTAAAACTCTTCAAATGTGCTAAATCATCAGTACGGCTGATGTTTTGAATTGGCAGGAATGTTTTTTAAAGTAGTTCATAAAATTATAAATGGAAAATAAATAAACACACTTTAATTGAAATAGAGCTGTATTTCAACTACTTTGCATTAAGTGTGTTGTAAAGTTTAATTTCAAATAACAGGGTGTTCTAAAAACACATGAAAAAGTAAAACACATATTACAGGGAATATTTTAATTCATCAATCTCTTTTGACTAGCATAGATTGTGTTTTTCATTCATTTATGTACATAATATTATGTACATATTTTTTAGTGTGCATCATCTTTGCTCTTAAGAAGAGAAATCATCAGTTTATGATGACTAAAATAAGTAATGATTGTTCGTGATTCCAAATTTTATAGGAACCGTGAGAAAACTTGCTTGTTTTTTCTGCATTTCACTTAGGAATATCCACAGCAAAATTGTAGGGGTAGGTGGGGTATGTTGGACAGTGGGGCACGTTGTTCAAGTCCCAATTATTTTAATAATATTAATATTTTTTATTTTATTTTCTGACCAACAAATAGCTCCTATGGTCCTACAAATCCTATCACGAAATCACATGGCACAGTTATATTGAACAAATTTTTTTCCAGAAAGTGTTATTTCAGCAGTCCTGAGTAATTTTCAGAAAACTATAAATTAATTTTTTTAATGGTTTTAGTCAAGATTGAGGAGAAAAAAAATTAAACTCCTGTCTTAAACTTTTACGTGAATGCCACTACCTCATCAAAGAGCTTACTTGTGCTTGTGATTGAAAAAATGTGAGTGCATACTGTAGAAACTATTTATAAACTGTTCTTGTTTGGCTTTAACATATAAATTTAAGTGAAGTAAAAATATAGAGAATGCAATATAACTGATGCTTAAATTTAGATTCTTTAAAATGAAGCCACATTTTTCAGTAAATTCATTTATCTATACCAGATATTTCAGCTGGCCACATGAATCAGTTTTGAAAGCCGTATGTTGGGCACCATTGTCTTAGAGCATTTGAATTCCCCTTTATTTCAATGTTCTATTTCCTGACAAAAGTATTGATTTTCTAAAGCCTTTAACAAATTAAGATAATCTCTGATAAATTGAATATTTGTTTATTTATACATTTATTTTTATGAGTGGTTGAAATGAACTCAGATGCAATTGAATTACCTTTTGAGTGGGTGAGGCAAAATCACGAACATGTAATAAATGAATATAAATAATGAAAGAAACATTACTTTTAAAGTGGATGCATTATAATTATAATAATATAAGAGAAATAAACAACTCTGATTTAAGGAAGCAGTTACTAAAGACTTTATTTTGCATTGATTGAAAACATCGGATAAATATCAAAATATCCAATATACACACTCGGATATCCTATGAATTGGGTGCGTCACAGAGTAATAAAAATCGCGGATAACCGCAAAAAGACTAAAATGGGGACAAATCGGGTAAAAATTGTCCTATCTCAAATTCTTAACTGTATTGATGCATAACACTTTCTGCAAACAGTGAAAATATATATAGAGTACAGTACAAATGTTTTGTATTTTTGCACAACCGAACTTAACATCAATAACAAACAAGTGTATGTACGATGAAGAACGCACAAAAATAATAATAATAATAATAATAATAAAATTTAAATCAATCAATCAAGCAAAAACAACTGAGTGTAAATTTACAATTTTTCAAAAAAAAAAAAAAAAACAGCCACTGGTATTCGCTTTTTACTGCGAAAATACATGTTCATGATTGTTGATTGATTCGCGGATAATCCGCCCTGCGGATAAACCGTCAGCGGATAATCGAGTCTGTATATCAAAATATCGGATATTTTCGAACCCTGATCTTTACGGATAATCTCAAAAACCCATTATGACAGCCTTTATTTTAAAACTAGCTGCGTGCCCGGCGTTGCACGGGCTACCTAAAAAATGTAAGAGCAGTCCAGTTGATGCTTTTGTAGTACACTGACACTAGTTTCTAACGCGTTAAGGAATAAATA
Source organism: Uloborus diversus (assembly GCF_026930045.1). Taxonomy (NCBI): domain Eukaryota; kingdom Metazoa; phylum Arthropoda; class Arachnida; order Araneae; family Uloboridae; genus Uloborus; species Uloborus diversus. The sequence continues at coordinate 2,871,728 of NC_072738.1, read as the reverse complement.
AATGCGCGTAAAGCAAGGTTTGCAAAACACCAGTAAAACATATTTTTGCCAAAACACCTCATCAACGTTAATAATCGTTATCAATGATACAAGTTTATGAGTACATTTTCAGTCAGCACAAAAGGGGAAAATATATGCATTATCAACTATAATCTTTACTCACGTTAAACTGAATTACATCTGATAGACTTTATCGGAAATATTTATGCACAATAACAATCCGCTTTTTACATAAAATAGTCTACTACCCGGCGTTGCCCGGGTGTTTATTAATGCAACATACCACTCAGATAAATATTTGGATGGATTCTATCCACATGGTCGTACAAGAATTACATCAATCCGTTTTCCAGGTACAAACATTCAAAGAACTCAAATAACTTGTTAATCACTCATTTACTTTACGACGTGCACGGTCCTCCTCGAAAATGAAATTTATGTCATGTGACGCGTATTTAACAATCAGGCTTGAACAAAAAAAAAAAAAAAAACAGCAAAATTTTGCTGCAGATTACGGCAAAATAATCGAAAAGTAAACAACTTAAACACCCTGATTACAGGAAAAGCCTTAAAACAAAAGCCTAATTTTATTTCTTTATATTCGAGAAAAAAAATTGCAACAGATGTTTCTTTTCAATGATTTTCTTCACGCTGTAAATTTTAATAAGAGCGTTCATCCGGAAAGTTGAGATGAAGCACTGAATAATAATTTGGATGGAGGAAAGCCTTCGAAAAATATGGATTTTATTTTGAAATAAGAGTCATAATTAATAATTTTTAATTGATATCTCCGCTAATTATTATCGGAGGATTATGTTAAATAGCCAAACATGAAGACGGGAAGATGACGAACCCATCGATACCTGGTTCGATGGTCAGTTCACTGTCGTTCGGGAGAAGAAGCTTGGACATAGATAGATAGATAGATACTCAGATTTTATATGTATAAGATGCCACACTAGTTAAAATTTAACTCCACATTAATCGAGATAGGATGATTTAAAAATCATTTTTCCACCAAATATCGAAATTTTTACGAAATTGATGTGGGGTGAGAGCTTCATGTACTTTATTTTTCTGATGATTTAGAAGAGTAGAATTCTTCTAAAGTTTGATTCCAAGAAACGGGTTGTGTCATAATGACACACGATAGACGCGAAACATGTTAATTGTTCATCAAACACTTTTGAATAGATTGTATTTCTTATTCATTTTCTTACATAAAATTATATACATGTGTCCACTTATAATGATCATCTTCTTCCTTCCTAAGAAGAGAAATGATCTGTTTACGATAACTAAAGTAAGTAATTACAAATGTACATAGTGATCTCCGCGCTGCCTAAACGTAGTACATGCAACCATACAAAATGAGAAAGAAAGCGAGAAGAGCGCAAGGTCTCACTTTCCTCCAATATCTGAAGGCAAGCAAGCCACTATTTTCCTTCTAACCGACATTGCTAATCCCCACCACTTTTCATCACACAAAAAGGTTGGATATAACTTCAAAGCCCTTGCATAAAAAGTTTCACTTAAAAAATCTTTGATTCATCATTTTATTATAAAAGTATTGATATTTCAACCCGCAAAACTTTAAATGTACGACTAACAAGAGCTTTGTGGCTGGGAGGACTTTTACAATTTCAAAAACCCATGATAACAGTCCTTACCTCAAAGGTAATTCAAAACTTGTTAAAACTTAACTATGTATCAATCATGGCATAATTATTTAAAAATCATTTTCTCAATAAAAATAGAAATGTTTACGAACCTGAAGTGGGGTGATAGCATGTACTTGATTCTTCTGGTGATAAAGAAATAGCAGGTAAAGGAAATAACAAGGCAACCTAAAAATTAGTAAACCCTAATTAGAGCATAATAAAATGTACCAACACACTACTTGAACCGAACTTAGAACACCTCAGTTTTCTGTTTATGATGGAACACACAGCGACTGGCATGCTTGTTGAATGAAAAAGAGTAAATTACCAAAATAACCAAAACTACCTACAATTCATTAAATTTTTAATAAAATAATACATTTTAAATTAGCTCGCTCAACCTAAAAAATCGATAAAAACTGTACTGTGTGTCAAGCAAGTGTTTTACTTCATATCCACCTCAAACGCTTTGGCAAATTCATGTGGTCACATTAATTTCATAATCGAACTGACATTTTTTTCAACAAATTTTAACAAATAAACATTTAGCAGAATATCATAAGAAAACGTTTCCATAAATCAGAATGTTATTAAAAGATACTGCCAGCAAGCACTGAAAGTCCTATAATTTATAAGCATTTTATTTCCTCTGCATCTCCTTTCAAAAAACAAAAATTTGACACTGTAAATACTTACGTTGCATAAAGTGAAGATTGCTTGAAGGAACATGAAAAACGATATATTAGTCAATTTTTGTCTAAGAAATAATCAGGAAAAATAAAAACCTTAACATTAAAACATAAGTTAAAATGGGTTTTAATATCAAGTCACATTCATTTAAAATAAAAATTTCCGCAGCCTAAAGCATTTATAATACAAATCACAAGTTAAGATCTCTTCACATCACAAGTGTATGTTTTGTTTACTTTCACTCGTCGCCAAGCACGAAATTGATCGCGCCAAACCGAATACAGAGATCTATCGTTAAAAAAATTTAATTTACACAATTTAAACATTTGCCTTGTCTTAAAGTGTTGTTTTTCAATAACGTTGTGATTGGAATCATCGATTTAACAGAAAAAATAACTATAAAAGACCCAAATAAAGTGTCAGGATGGAATTTTAGCACAGCGGAACACATGTTCTTGATATAATTACGCGATAGTTAAAGAAATAGGAATGGACTCACTCAAGTAAAGCTACACACGTATGATTTGAACATTGTAGAACAGTAATATGAGCATTAAAATCCTGGACTCACCTTTAATTTTTCAGATTCTTTGTTTTTCCACAGCACTGTCATACGCTCCATGTTAATCCTACGGGAGAAGAAGAAACCTTGCCTCAGGCGGTCTTCGACCAATAGGAAAATGATACCGCGTTGTCGCAACTCTGAAAACTACGTTTTCATATAGGGACTCTAGTCCGGTGTGGTTATGACGTATTTGGAATTTCTCTAGGAATTCCGGTAGAACAGCTGTGTTTCCGAACGCTCGTGGTTAAACCGCGGTAGTTCTAGTTCAGCAGCAAACGATACTCCAATCAAAGCGTAACTTTCATAATAGGCAAGTCACGTGCGTTACGATCAAAACATGAAACACGACCGGATTGGCCAACACAGGCTTTGTGACGTTTGTGACCTCGCTAACCGCTTCCAGACAGCGGTGCCACAGGTTGCTACCAAGTCGACCGCCAGAAAACAACCGCAGCGTTTCCGAACGCGGTTAAGTGACGTCACCGGTTCCACCGCAAGCGTTTCCGAATGCTTACGGTTGCACCGAGGCGACCGATCCGCGTTTCCGAATGCACCCTGAGTAAACTTCTAGCACAAATTGTCCGTAACTGCAATGCTGTTAAATCTCCGGTCAAAAGGAAATCGGTCAATGCAGGAACGATCCTGACAGATAAACGGGAGGCAACCCTATATTTTGGCGCTAAATGATATCATTCTCAGACTTGGCGACAAGGATTCTTCCTGTACCTCGTGCGTGGTTTAAAAAATGGCTTGAAGAATGTAATGAGTAATGTGTTAATGTATTTATTATGATGAGATTTTTACAATTAAATATGCATGAAAGTAAGTGAAACATTTTCTTTGTTGTGACTATATTAAGTGTTTTTTGTCTTTTTGTTTTTTTTATTTTGAAAAAGAGCATGTTCCTTTATTTATGCGTACTGTCTGACCACGGATTGTATGGAATGACAAACACCGTTTTACAGCCGGAAATGGATAAATTTATTATTTTTTACCGATGTCAGCTTTTGCAGAAGCAGAGTCTCATTCAAATGAGCGTAATAAGCACATCAAATTTTTACTTTTCCCCCTTATTCACATAGATTCGTTGATCTGGACGTTTGAAAATTCGATGCAATCTGTGGTTGGACAGTACAACGGTCATAAAATTAAAAGTATGTATTAAGATTTATTATGGCTAGGCCTTAGGTTTTTTCTACATTATCATTCTGTGCATCTGTACTTTCTATCCGGACAAAATTTATATTTATTTATGCCATATTTAGACGTCTTTCAGATATCTAATATAATATGGGAAATTGTTGTTAGACGTTAGCTTGCATAGGTGTGCATTAAATAAACGTCTCTCGTGTGCTTGAGATTTTTGCTTCCCCCCCCCTTGAATAATCGAAACTATTAGGCTTCTTTTAATTTCCCGCCTAAATTAACGTACATTTCTTTAAGACGTCCTTAAGGATTCTTCCTGTAAGCGTGCATGTATTCACATCATTAAACGTTTATCCTTTGTGAAACATTTAGATGTTTCCTTTTCCTTGCATAATTAAAGCTACTGAGTTGCTTAATTATCCAAAATTAACAGTCATTTTTCTCAGACGTGTTGACTTTTGTCAGAATTGTTCCTGTCAGCCTTTAGCGTGCGTAGATCTGCGTCAACTAGAAATGTTATCGTGAGTAAATTGTTTTTCCTTCATTTAGTAAAACCATTTTGATGTATAATTAATTTTATTACTGCCAGAATTAAATTTATTCCTGTCATCTATTCTTAAGGTCAGATTCCGCCTGTTAGCCATTAGCGTGCAAAGATGTGTTTCTAATGAACGCTATTGAAAATTGTACTGTAAAGCATTTTTGTTCCTTGAACAATTAGGAATATTTAGCAGCAAATTTAATTTTCTGCCAAAATTAACTTTCTTTCAGATATCAAATCTTAAGTACAAGGATTCTTTCTGTCTCCTGTGTAGTTGAGCATCAAATGACTTCATTCTGACATTTATTTTCTTTTCCTGTTGCATAGTTGAAACTATTTAGGGCCATTCCTCCGTCACATGTGGGACAAAAATACGCTTAAATTTCATTAACATTTCGTCATATCTCTTAATATTTTAATGAAACTGGGGTAAGCAATTTCTTTAATCCTTAAATTTGATACAAAGATACTTCTGAAACAATTTTGTTATTTAAATTAAAATTTATTTACATGCGTCACGTGCGGGACATCTAAAGTCAACCTCTGGTAACTTGCTTGTGGATAAGCTAATATTTTTGCTCTATTAATACAGCAATGACGAAACAAATTGCAGATTTTGAAAGCTATGGTTCCAATGTAAAGGAAACATATCTCAGAAGTTTAGAAATAATTATTTAAACCATTGAAAAAAAAATATGTTTGTCTATTCCATTGAAAATGGTCATTTTGTCCTGCATGTGACGGTTTCTGTATTTCATAAAAAAGAAATAATTTTTGAAGAAAGATTTGGCTAAAGAAGTCACACATGCATTTGTGATGTCTTAAGCAACAAAATTCTGTTCATTATCCTTTTAAATTATTGTTTTTTATGAAATATACGAAGCGTCACGTGCAGGCAAAAATTACCGTTTTCCGTGGAATAGCCCTTTAACTGTTCAATTTCCTGGCAAAATATTTCCTTCAAAAATTAACTCGGTAAAGGTTCTTCCTGTTAAGTCCCCTTCCCTTCAACCATCATATCTTTTCTTCTTGTTGAATATTCTCCCTATTAGCCTTCGCGAGTGTGCCAAAAATGAACATTTATTAATTTTCATATTCTTGGTGTAAGAAATCAGTATGCTGTTTAATTTACTGTCAAAATTCATGCATTTTAGGTATTATTCTTATCCAGCATTATAGATGTGTAACAAATAGGTGTTTATCATGAGTAAAATACTTATTTCCTAAACCTTACATAATTGAAACTATTTAGCTGTTTAATTCATTACTTAAAAATATATGCTAGATTTTTAATCTCTACTGAACTTTAACTTTGTCTAGCAACAAATGAAAGATTTTTGTAGTTTGCTAAGAGCTAAATTATTTAAGCATGAAACACTATTCTATTAAATTAGTAGGGCACCTGGTACATTTGTCAATAGAACCTGAAGTGTAAGTTCACCTTTCAGTGAGCAGTCAATTGTTAGAGCAATGATTGAAATCTTTGAGATTGTGGGTTTTTCACTGGTCAGTCATCAGTTCCAAGTTCATCTGATGCACAAAATTCCTGCGGACATGTGTATAAAAATACTTTATTTCAGTGTGCCCAAAGTTTAATGTTCTATTTGTATTATGAATACATTTTTCGCTTATTGTATATTTTTCAGAAGGATTCCTCCATGTTAGTTTACCAAGATGTCAATTGTTTGATCCTGAATAGTGAGAAGATGGATAATTTCATGGAAACTTAAAGCACAACACTAGTTGAATTTAGACTTCGCCTGACAGTTACTTTATTAAAGTCTGCTGTAAAGTCTTAATTTTGCTGGTAATAATGCTTTAACTGGACCTTTCAATGAACAAGAACAGCCATTAGAATCTTTGAAATGCTGGGTCTATGCTTTGCAGTCAGAAATCAGTATTAAGTTCATCTGATGCACAAACTTCCTGTGGGATAAGTATAAAAATAATTATTTCAATGTGCCCAAAGTTGAATGTTCAATTTGTATTGTGAATTATGAATACATTTTTTGCTTATTGTATATTTTTCAGAAGGGTTCCTCCTTGTTAGTTTACCAAGATGGCAATTGTTTGATCCTGAATAGCGAGAAGATGGATGATTTCATGGAAACTTAAAAGCACAACACTAGTTGAATTTAGACTTTGCATGACAGTTACTTTATTAAAGTCTGCTGCAAAGTCTTAATTTTGCTGGTAATAATGCTTTAACTGGACCTTTCAATGAACAAGAACAGCCATTAGAATCTTTGAAATGCTGGGTCTATGCTTTGCAGTCAGAAATCAGTATTAAGTTCATCTGATGCACAAACTTCCTGTGGGATAAGTATAAAAATAATTATTTCAATGTGCCCAAAGTTGAATGTTCAATTTGTATTGTGAATTATGAATACATTTTTTGCTTATTGTATATTTTTCAGAAGGGTTCCTCCTTGTTAGTTTACCAAGATGGCAATTGTTTGATCCTGAATAGCGAGAAGATGGATGATTTCATGGAAACTTAAAAGCACAACACTAGTTGAATTTAGACTTTGCATGACAGTTACTTTATTAAAGTCTGCTGCAAAGTCTTAATTTTGCTGGTAATAATGCTTTAACTGGACCTTTCAATGAACAAGAACAGCCATTAGAATCTTTGAAATGCTGGATCTATGCTTTGCAGCCAGAAATCAGTTTTAAGTTCATCTGATGCACAAACTTCCTGTGACTATAAGTATAAAAATAATTATTTCAATGTGGCCCAAAGTTGAATGTTCAATTTGTATTGTGAATTATGAATACATTTTTTTGTTTATTAATGTATCTATTTTTCAGAAGGGTTCCATGTTAGTTTACCAAGATGTCAATTGTTTGATCCTGAATAATGAGAAGATGAAACTTAAAGCACACTAGTTGAATTTAGAACTTGCACAACAGTTACTTTATTAAAGTCTGCTGTGAAGTACTAATTTTGCTGGCAGTAATGCTTTAAAACCGACTTGTTAAAATTCAAGTGCATTCAACATCAGTCATATAGTGTAGTCTAAATATATGATACTTGTGTCTGATGTAATAAAAAGCATTTACAGAATTAATATAAAGGGATGTTGTCACTTAATTTATGACTAAAACCCTCTTTATAAATGCTAACATTTTTTAGGCTAATTTTCTCGAGATAAACAGTTTAGTTTGAACATTTTTACTTGGTCACAGATATATTTTATTTCTGGTACAATTATTTTGCTTAGAATTGTAACACAGCCGGCTTAAAAAAAATCTGTGTATAATTCTATTTTAAAACAAGTTCTTGCTGTTATCATACCAAGAATGAATATGCTTCTCTAAGTTATTCCTGTAGTTAGCTCAGTACTCTAAAGTTTTTCCTGGTGCAAAAGTTTCATAAATGTCTATGGCATTAAAACTTGGAGATCACTATCTGTAATTTTATGGTGTAAGAAATTAGGGATATGAGGAAAGTAGAAATTAAGCAAAGTATTCTAGTGAGGGGAATCAAAAGAAAATGAGCATTAAATCAACATTGCATTTTAAGTAAAAGGTATCAGCAAAACTTAAGTGTATAATAGTAGTGGTATATATGCTTTATGTTATTGATATGTTTCAAAAATCCCGTCAAAGCAATGACATATATAGTTTTTTCAATTATGTATTTAAATATTAAATTTCAAAGCTCTAGTTAAAAGAGAAAATGATTGTCTTTCTTTGGGTCAAATATATTTTTCTTGTACTTTAATTTGTTTTCTACAAAGGCACTATATTAGTAGTTAATGATAAAAATAATATAGTAGTTTGGTAACAAGTTAAGCATGATAGTCATTAGGCATGTATTTTCCGTGGGGATTTTAAAAAGATCATCCTTTCAAATTAACAGAGGAGTAATTTTAAGCTATATTCATATTTCAATGTCAAGAACATTTGAGCAAGAGCATTAAAAATATTCGCACCATGTTGAATAAGTGCTGAAAAGCATTCAAAGACATTCCTCAATTTATTATACCATTCAATTTTTAAGAATGTTTTATTCTGAATTTGGTTATATGCTGTGTAATTGTGTTTTTCAGTGTTAGCATTTAAACAACACAGATTACAATTATAAGTGGGTAATTTTGCTTCTAAATTAAAATAAAACCACAGCATTATATTTTGCATATGCTTCACACTTAGCAGGTTTTATTTTATAATACAATCAATGTAATTGACGTTCGATTTTAACAAATTTACTGTAGTACATTCGTCCCTCGTATAACACGGTACTTGCACAACACGGTTTCGATATTACACAGTACGAAACTTCAATTTAATACTTCATGGTTTTGATATAACACGAAAGTTATATTTAATAAAGAAGACATTTCTTTTTTGTTTAATACATTCTGTTAATGTTTGATAACTCTAATGAGGTTTTACTTTGTTTTTCATGAAACTTGGTTTCGATATAACACGATAGACATGCTTTGATTTACATTATTTCTAAGTCTCGTATAACACGGTTTCGATACAACACGATACATATTGACATGATTTTTACTATGTACATGATTAATTAGTGTAAAAAATATGTTAATAAATTCAAAAAAGTCTCGTATAACACGATTTCGATACTACACGGAACGAATACGAGAGACGCCTGTATATTTACAAGAAAATTATTCAGCTGTATATATTAAATAGTTTTATTAAGAATTGTTATTTAACTTTATGTTTCACATAGAGTTTTATTAAGAGTTTGTCAAATTTTAATCTATTCAGAATTCTATCATGTATCATATGAAACACATTACTTGGAAAATTCTTTTATATTTTAAACAAGTGTTATCGTTTTTTTTTCTCCTTAATCCGTTTGCTATATGAACATTTTTCTGTATTAAACGTTTTTTTTTTTAATTACTAAAAAGTCATAGTTTTGATTTTTTTTTTTTTTTTAATGAAGGCTGTTTTGAGTGTACAAGCACCTGACAGGCTCGTCATTTCAAAAAAAACCAAGGGAACGATGCGGAAAATACTCAGTTTCTATTGCAGGAGAAAATCAAAAGTAGGGAATTTTTAAACGGGGAGCGGGGGTGCACCCCTAGTCACGTTAATTTAATGTCTGTTAATCATGGAGTAGGAGAGGAGAGGAATTTTTTTAGCTAGTCAGTTGGAACATACATTTGCCCTTTGTATACTTATATGCACATATTATATAAATTGGGCTAAGTAAATAACTTAATGAAGTAGTAACTTGCTCCTTGCCTTTTCGCTGCAATAAATTAATAAATATAGTTTAACGTAACAAATCGGTGGGTAGCCTTAAGTCCAGGCAGGTTTGCGTTTTCTTTGAAGTGGAAGGGGGGAAAAATTCTAACATATTCTCTATTGGGGGCAGCACAATCAGAAATATTTTTCTGCGGTCCTTCATTTTGAAATTTGACACGGAGGGAGGGGGGTGTGCACTCAATGGGAATTGACTTGGGGAAAACAACGAAAAACACGCCCGCTATTCACTTAGAACTAATAAAAAGCATTATTTTTCCAAAGCAAGGGGGACTTTCGACCTTCCTCCCTTTCGTCCACATGGAGGGGGGGGGGGCAAGTGGGAGCTCAAGCCCCACCTTGGAAATTAGAACTTCCTTGCTTTTAGTACTTTTTTTCTAGCAAGAAAGTAAAAACATTTCTCCAGCTATTAATGAATAAATTATTAAAAATGTCAAATTTTAATAACTCTAATCTGTACTAAAATCGGTTTCTATGCGGAAAGTATCTTACTAAACCATGGAAAAAATATCTGACCCCCTCCCCCCTTAAAATTTTGCTTATGCGCGCCCATGCCCCGAACCCCCTAAATGACGACGGACTTACTTGTGACTCATCAGCAATCTTCGTGTTTTCATAAGCACTCAAGGATTAGTGAGAATTGCTTGAGACTCAATGAAGGTGCTTCCCCCCTCCCAAAGCCCAATATCTAAGGTTGTGCTTCTGTTTTTGGGCGTCCACTGATGTCCTGTGAATTTCTTCATTTGCAAGGAAGTACTACTTTTGCTATTTACTCACGTTCTTAATAAGTCATACATATCATTTTATTACTAATCTCTGAACTCTCAATATTTATTGCCACAGTAACCAACTATTTATTGCTGCTTTTCCAAAGCTTATGCATAACGGCATGGGGTTGGAAAAGCGATATACAGTTCATTTTGACACAAAAGTTAATATTGTTTCTCTTAAAAGTTGCGTATGCTGTATCTATGTTACAAAAAAAGAAAAGAGAGAAAATATTAAAATTTTTAATGAACCATTTCTAATGAAAAATGTTACAACTATCATTTAGCAGAAAAAGTTTGCAAAATTACTGCATCTAGGGGTTCCCCCCTCCCCTTAAGAGCAAGGGTGCACCCCTCCAAAATAAGACCCCCTAACAGGGAAAAATACCACTCGAAATACCCCTCCCCCATAACAATTTCGATGGTGCAGTGCGCCATGACCTCCCCAAGGTGGGTACCCCTCTGCATCTATGTGTTTCGTAGTTGTCCCCTCCCCCCAATCGGGAGCAGCACCCAGGATACCCCTTAAAATTTCTATGGTACGGTTCGTGCCACGATCCTCTTTGAGTGGGCACTCAAGGGGGTCAATTAATATGTTATCAAAATTAAGGTAGTTAGTACAACGCGGGGGCCTCCGTAGCTCTGTGTAGAAGCTTCGTCTTCCAAGCCGAAGATCGTGGGTTCGATTCCCGCCTGTGCCTTGAGTGTTATTTCCTTCTCTAGTGTTGTAAATCTTTCTTGTGTGTGTCCGGAGGCAAGGCGCTTGGCACGCAGTCCTCTATCTATGTGAAGCTGTCTAGCTTCTAAATAAATAGATAAAAAAAGTGCAACGAGTGGGACTTCAGAGCAGACAGCATGATTTTGAAATTTTTAGGGAGGGGAGGATTTGCTAAAAGTTGTCTTTGTCGTTTTTAGGGGATCTCATTTTGGGGATGCATTTGAGGAGAGGGGACGTCATTGTTCTTGAGGGGGAAGAGGAGCATCTCTGATTTAGGAAAGATTTTTTTGGTGCAAATGGAATTTCATAAAAAATGCGGAAAAACTGTAACGTCATTCATTTTGTTTTATTATAATTCAAAATATATAACTTTAGCTTACAGAACGAACCAGTTTATTTTCTTAAACTAATTTGTATTTAATGATGTTTACCATTCTTGAAAATACCAAATACATGAAAAAAAGTACACTTAAAATTGGAAAGAACATACTCCTTCAGGAAGTGTTTCCAAAAGGGAAAAATAAACTGCAACTGTATGACTTATGGTATCGCACTTTTTTTGGCATCATGTTCATCATGTTGATAAGAACTCGCCTTGAAATAGATGAAGTCGCCAATATGGTAACCATGGACCCAGGATCGTTCCTGCATTGACCGACGTGTAATGAAGAATAGTAAACATTGATGTATAATATAAAAGAAAATCGGTCAATGCAGGAACGATCCTGACAGATAAACGGGAGGCAACCCTATATTTTGGCGCTAAATGATATCATTCTCAGACTTGGCGACAGGGATTCTTCCTGTACCTCGTGGTGCGTGGTTTAAAAAATGGCTTGAAGAATGTAGTAATGAGTAATGTGTTAATGTATTTATTATGATGAGATTTTTGCAATTAAATATGCATGAAAGTAAGTGAAACATTTTCTTGGATGTGACTATATTAAGTTGTATCTTTTTGTTTTTTTTATTTTGAAAAAGAGCATGTTCCTTTATTTACGCTTACTGTCTGACCACGGATTGTATGGAATGACAAACACCGTTTTACAGCCGGAAATGGATAAATTTATTATTTTTTACCGATGTCAGCTTTTTCAGAAGCAGAGTCTCATTCAAATGAGCGGAATACGCGCATCAAATTTTTACTTTTCCCCCTTATTCACATAGATTCGTTGATCTGGACGTTTGAAAATTCCATGCAATCTGTAATTGGACAGTACAACGGTCATGAAATTAAAAGCATGTATTAAGATTTATTATGGCTAGGCCTTAGGTTTTTTTCTAGATTATCGTTCTGTGCACCTGTACTTTCTAAACGAACAAAATTTATATTATGCCATAATTAGACGTCTTTCAGATAACTAATATAATATGGGAAATTGTTGTTAGACGTTAGCTTGCATAGGTGTGCATTAAATAAACGTTTCTCGTGTGCTTGAGATTTTTGCTTCCCCCCCCCCCCTTGAATAATCGAAACTATTAGGCTTCTTTTAATTTCCCGCCTAAATTAACGTACATTTCTTTAAGACGTCCTTGAGGATTCTTCCTGTAAGCGTGCATGTATTCACATCATTAAACGTTTAAATCCTTTTTGAAACATTTAGATGTTTCCTTTTCCTTGCATAATTAAAAAAGCTACTGAGTTGCTTAATTATCATCATTAATTAACAATCATTTTTCTCAGATGTGTTGACTTTTGTCAGAATTGTTCCTGTCAGCCTTTAGCGTGCATAGATCTGCGTCAACTAGAAATCTGTTATCGTGAGTAAATTGTTTAATTTCTTTCATTTAGTAAAACCATTTTGATGTATAATTAATTTAATTATTGCCAGAATTAAATTTATTCCTGTCATCTATTCTTAAGGACAGATTCCTCCTGTTAGCCATTAGCGTGCAAAGATGTGTTTTTAATAAACGCTATTGAAAATTGTACTGTAAAGCATTTTTGTTCCTTGAACAATTAGGAATATTCCCGGAATATTTATCAGCAAATTTAATTTTCTACAAAAATTAACTTTCTTTCAGATATCAAGTCTTAAGTAAGGATTCTGTCTCCTGTGTAGTTGAGCATCAAATGACTTCATTCTGACATTTATTTTCTTTTCCTGTTGCATAGTTGAAACCATTTAGGGCCATTCCTCCGTCACATGTGGGACAAAAATATGCTTAAATTTCATTAACATTTCGTCATATCTCTTAATATTTTAATGAAACTGGGGTAAGTAATTTTTATCTTTAAATTTGATACAAAGATACTTCTGAAACAATTTTGTTATTTAAATTAAAATTTACATGCGTCACGTGCGGGACATCTAAAGTCAACCTCTGGTAACTTGCTTGTGGATAAGCTAATATTTTTGCTCTTTTAATGCAGCAATGACGAAACAAATTGCTGGTTTTGAAAGCTATGGTTCCAATGTAAAGAAAACATATCTCGTAAGTTTAGAAATAATTATTTAAACCATTGAAAAAAAAAAATATGTCTATGCCTATTCCATTGAAAATGGTCATTTTGTCCCGCACGTGACGGTTTCTGTATTTCATAAAAAATAAATAATTTTTGAAAGTTTTGGCTAAAGAAGTCACACATGCGTTTGTGATGTCTTAAGCAACAAAATTTTGTTCATTATCCTTTTAAATTATTATTTTTTATGAAATATACAAAGCGTCACGTGCGGGAAAAAATTACCATTTTCCGTGGAATAGCCCTTTAACTGTTCAATTTCCCGGCAAAATATTTCCTTCAAAAATTAACTCTGTAAAGGTTCTTCCTGTTAAGTCCCCTTCCCTTCAATAATCATATCTTTTCTTCTTGTTGAATATTCTCCCTATTAGCCTTCCTGGGTGTGCCAAAAATGAACATTTATTAATTTTCATATTCTTGGTGTCAAAAATCAGTATGCTGTTTAATTTACTGTCAAAATTCATGCATTTTAGGTATTATTCTTATCCAGCATCATAGATGTGTAACAAATAGGTGTTTATCATGAGTAAAATACTTATTTCCTAATCCTACATAATTGAAACTATTTAGCTGTTTAATTCATTACTTAAAATCATATGCCAGATTTTTAATCTCTACTGAACTTTAACTTTGTCTAGCAACAAATGAAAGATTTTTGTAGTTTGCTAAGAGCTAAATTATTTAAGCATGAAACACTATTCTATTAAATTAGTAGGGCACCTGGTACATTTGTCAATAGAACCTGAAGTATAAGTTCACCTTTCAGTGAGCAGTCATTGTTAGAGCAATGATTGAAATCTTTGAGATTGTGGGTTTTTCACTGGTCAGTCATCAGTTCCAAGTTCATCTGATGCACAAAATTCCTGCGGACATGTGTATAAAAATGCTTTATTTCAGTGTGCCCAAAGTTTACTGTTCTATTTGTATTATGAATACATTTTTCGCTTATTGTATATTTTTCAGAAGGGTTCCTCCATGTTAGTTTACCAAGATGTCAATTGTTTGATCCTGAATAGCGAGAAGATGAATGATTTCATGGAAACTTAAAGCACGACACTAGTTGAATTTAGACTTTGCATGACAGTTACTTTATTAAAGTCTGCTGCAAAGTCTTAATTTTGCTGGTAATAATGCTTTAACTGGACCTTTCAATGAACAAGAACAACCATTAGAATCTTTGAAATGGTGGGTCTATGCTTTGCAGTCAGAAATCAGTATTAAGTTCATTTGATGCACAAACTTCCTGTGGGATAAGTATAAAAATAATTATTTCAATGTGCCCAAAGTTGAATGTTCAATTTGTATTGTGAATTATGAATACATTTTTTGCTTATTTTATATTTTTCAGAAGGGTTCCTCCATGTTAGTTTACCAAGATGGCAATAGTTTGATCCTGAATAGCGAGAAGATGGATGATTTCATGGAAACTTATGCACGACACTAGTTGAATTTAGACTTTGCATGACAGTTACTTTATTAACGTCTGCTGCAAAGTCTTAATTTTGCTGGTAATAATGCTTTAACTGGACCTTTCAATGAACAAGAACAACCATTAGAATCTTTGAAATGGTGGGTCTATGCTTTGCGGCCAGAAATCAGTATTAAGTTCATCTGATGCACAAACTTTCTGTGGGATAAGTATAAAAATAATTATTTCAATGTGCCCAAAGTTGAATGTTCAATTTGTATTGTGAATTATGAATACATTTTTTGCTTATTGTATATTTTTCAGAAGGATTCCTCCATGTTAGTTTACCAAGATGGCAATTGTTTGATCCTGAACAGCGAGAAGATGGATGATTTCATGAAAACTTAAGCACGACACTAGTTGAATTTAGACTTTGCATGACAGTTACTTTATATGATTCTTGTGTCTGATGTAATAAAAAGCATTTACAGAATTAATATAAAGGGGTGTTGTCACTTAATTTATGACTAAAACCCTCTTTATAAATGCTAACATTTTTTAGGCTAATTTTCCTCGAGATAAAAAGTTTGGTTTGAACATTTTTACTTGGTCACAGATATGTTTTATTTCTGGTACAATTATTTTGCTTAGAATTGTAACACAGCCGGCTTAAAAAAAATCTGTGTATTATTCTATTTTAAAACAAATTCTTGCTGTTATCATACCAAAAATGAATATGCTTCTCTAAGTTATTCCTGTAGTTAGCTCAGTACTCTAAAGTTTTTCCTGGTGCAAAAGTTTCATAAATGTCAAAAGGAAAACATTTACAAAACTTTGGCATGCTGGCATTAAAACTTGGAGATCACTATCTGTAATTTTATGGTGTAAGAAATTAGGGGTATGAGGAAAGTAAAATTAAGCAAAGTATTCTAGTGAGGGAAATCAAAAGAAATGAGCATTAAATCACAACATTGCATTTTAAGTAAAAGGTATCAGCAAAACTTAAGTGCATAATAGTAGTGGTATATATGCTTTATGTTATTGATATGTTTTAAAAAAACCTGTCAAAGCAATGACATACATAGTTTTTTCAATTATGTATTTAAATATTAAATTTCAAAGCTATAGTTAAAAGAGAAAATGATTGTCTTTCTTTGGGTCAAATATATTTTTCTTGTACTTTAATTGTTTTCTACAAAAGCACTATATTAGTAGATAATGGTAAAAATAATATAGTTGTTTGGTAACAAGTTTAGCATGATAGTCATTAGATATGTGTTTTCCGTGGGGATTTTAAAAAGATCATCCTTTCAAATTAACAGAAAAGTAATTTTAAGCTATATTCATATTTCAATGTCAAGAACATTTGAGCAAGAGCATTAAAAATATTCGCACCATGTTGAATAAGTGCTGAAAAGCATGTGAAGACATTCCTCAATTTATCATACCATCCAATTTTTAAGAATGTTTTATTCTGGATTTGGTTATATGCTGTAATTGTGTTTTTCAGTGTTAGCATTTAAACAACACACATAACAATTATAAGTGGGTAATTTTGCTTCTAAATTAAAATAAAACCACAACATTATATTTTGCATATGCTTCACACTTAGCAGGTTTTAATTTATAATACAATCAATGTAATTGACGTTTGATTTTAACAAATTTACTGTAGTACATTCGTCCCTCGTATAACACGGTACTTGCACAACACGGTTTCGATATTACACAGTACGAAACTTCAATTTAATACTTCATGGTTTTGATATAACACGAAAGTTATCTTTAATAAAGAAGACATTTCTTTTTCGTTTAATACATTCTGTTAATGTTTGATAACTCTAATGAGGTTTTACTTTGTTTTTCATGAAACTTGGTTTCGATATAACACGATAGACTTGCTTTGATTTACATTATTTCTAAGTCTCGTATAACACGGTTTCGATACAACACGATACATATTGACATGATTTTTACTATGTAACATGATTAATTAGTGTAAAAAATATGTTAATAAGTTTAAAAAAGTCTCGTATAACACGATTTCGATACTACACGGAATGAATACGAGAGACGCCTGTATATTTACAAGAAAGTTATTCTGCTTTATATATTAAATAGTTTTATTAAGAATTGTTATTTAACTTTATGTTTCACATAGAGTTTTATTAAGAGTTTGTCAAATTTTAATCTATTCAGAATTCTATCATGTATCATATGAAACACATTACTTGGAAAATTCTTTTCATGAAACACATTACTTGGAAAATTCTTTTCTATTTTAAACAAGTGTTATCGTTTTTTTTTTCTCCTTAATCCGTTTGCTATATGAACATTTTTCTGTATTAAATGTTTTTTTTTTTTTTTAATTACTAAAAAGTCATAGTTTTGATTTTTTTTTTTTTTAATGAAGGCTGTTTTGAGTGTACAAGCACCTGACAGGCTCGTCATTTAAAAAAAAAAAAAAAGGGAACGATGCGGAAAATACTCAGTTTCTATTGCAGGAGAAAATCAAGAGTAGGGAATTTTTAAACGGGGAAGGGGAGGGGGTTGCGCCCCTAGTCACGTTAATTTAATGTCTGTTAATCATGGAGTAGGAGAGGAGAGGAATTTTTTTAGTTTGTCAGTTTGAACATACATTTGCCCTTTGTATACTTATATGCACATATTATATAAATTGGGCTAAGTAAATAACTTAATGAAGTGGTAACTTGCTCCTTGCCTTTTCGCTGCAATCAATTAATAAATAATAGTTTAACGTAACAGATCGGTGGGTAGCCTTTAAGTCCAGGTAGGTTTGCGTTTTCTTTGAAGTGGAAGGGGGGGGGGGGAATTCTAACATATTCTCTATTAGGGGGCAGCACAATCGGAAATATTTTTCTGCGGTCCTTCATTTCTAAATTTGACATGGAGGGAGGGGTGTGTGCACTCAATGGGAATTGACTTGGGGGAAAACAACGAAAAACACGCCCGCTATCCACTTATAACTAATAAAAAGCATTATTTTTCCAAAGCAAGGGGGACTTTCGACCTTTCTCCCTTTCGTCCACATGGAGGGGGGGGGGGCAAGTGGGGGCTCAAGCCCCACCTTGGAAATTAGAACTTCCTTGCTTTTAGTACTTTTTTTCTAGCAAGAAAGTAAAAACATTTCTCCAGCCATTAATGAATAAATTATTAAAATGTCAAATTTTAATAACTCTAATCTGTACTGAAATCGGTTTCTATGCGGAAAGTATCTTACTAAACCATGGAAAAAATATCTGACCCCCTCCCCCCTTAAAATTTTGCTTATGCGCGCCCATGCCCCGAACCCCCTAAATGACGACGGATTTACTTGTGGCTCATTAGCAATCTTCGTATTTTCATAAGCACTCAAGGATTAGTGAGAATTGCTTGAGACTCAATGAAAGTGCTCCCCCCCCCCCCTCCCAAAGCCCAATATCTAAAAGATTGTGCTTCTGTTTTTGGGCGTCCATTGATGGCCTGTGAATTTCTTCATTTGCAAGGAAGTACTACTTTTGCTATTTACCGACGTTCGTAATAAGTCATACATATCATTTTATTACCAATCTCTGAACTCTCAATATTTATTGCCACAGTATCCAACTAATTATTGCTGCTTTTTCCAAAGCTTATGCATAACGGCATGGGGTTGGAAAAGCGATATACAGTTCATTTTGACACAAAAGTTAATATTGTTTCTCTTGAAAGTTGCGTATGCTGTATCTATGTTACAAAAAAAGAAAAGAGAGAAAATATTAAAATTTTTAATGAACCATTTCTAATGAAAAATGTTACAACTATTATTTTGCAGAAAAAGTTTGCAAAATTACTGCATCTAGGGATTTCCCCCTCCCCTTAAGAGCAAGGGTGCACCCCCTCCAAAATAAGACTCCAACAGGGAAAATACCACTCGAAATCCCCCCCCCCCCCATAACAATTTCGATGGTGCAGTGCGGCATGACCTCCCCACGGTAGGTACCCCTCTGCATCTATGTGTTCGTAATTGTCCCCTCCCCTCAATCGGGAGCAGCACCCAGGATACCCCCTAAAATTTCTATGGTACGGTTCATGCCACGATCCCCCTTGAGTGATATGTTATCAAAATTAAGGTAGTTAGTACAACGAGGGGGCCTCCGTAGCTCTGTAGTAGAAGCTTCGTCTTCCAAGCTGAAGATCGTGGGTTCGATTCCCGCCTGTGCCTTGAGTGTTATTTCCTTCTCTAGTGTTGTAAATCTTTCCTGTGTGTGTCCGGAGGCAAGGTGCTTGGCACGCAGTCCTCTATCTATGTGAAGCTGTCTAGCTTCTAAATAATTACATAAATAAAGTGCAACGAGTGGGATTTCAGAGCAGACAGCATGATTGAAATTTTTAGGGAGAGGAGGGTTTGCTAAAAGTTGTCTTTGTCGTTTTTAGGGTATCTCATTTTGGGGATGCATTTGATGGGAGGGGACATCATTGTTCTTGAGGGGGAAGAGGAGCATCTCTGATTTAGGAAAGATTTTTTTGGTGCAAATGGAATTTCATAAAAAATGCGGAAAAACTGTAACGTCATTTAGTTTGTTTTATTATAATTCAAAATATATAACTCTAGAATACAGAACGAACCAGTTTATTTTCTTAAACTAATTTGCATTTAATGATGTTTACCATTCTTGAAAATACCAAATACATGAAAAAAAGTACACTTAAAATCGGAAAGAACATACTCCTTCAAGAAGTGTTTCCAAAAAGGAAAAAGAAACTGCAACTGTATTGCTTATGGTATCGCACTTTTTTTTTGGCATCATGTTCGTCATGTTGATAAGAACTCGCCTTGAAATAGATGAAGTCGCCAATATGGTAACCATGGACCCAGGATCGTTCCTGCATTGACCGACGTGTCGGTCAAAATGTGAACTTTGCATGGTAGTCGTAAAAAATATGAAACATGCTTGATCGGTGAAGATTATGATAAAATCAGACTATAAACACTGCAGTAATTGAAAATACTGACTAGTACAGTCATCCACACGTTCTCTTTTGTTTCTGACTTTAATGGTACTTGTATAAAATGTGAATAGTATATATATATAGTCGGCGGAACTATGAACGGATCTTATGTTTACAACAAAATCGTTAGAAATTTCCGTAGTTGTTACCGGAGTAAAATCGAAGGTGAAATATCCGTTGAACTTCGAAGATGTTTCACGCAGGAGACATCCCGAAAAAGATCTTTTTCTTTCAAATCTGTTCTCGAATTTGATGGGAGGAAAAAGTTATGGGAAGACATCAAGGCTGAATGTAATGAAAGACTTATTTTGTTGGGTGAACTATTTACAACTCAGTGCAATTTTATAGCCTCTCAGAGAGTGAGGCGTATGTCTCAAATATGGAACTTATATTCTCATTTGTATACGGAAAACTCTTTTCGTGAAATAGTTTCACAGTTTGCAAAGAACTTTCGCTCTCAGAAACGTCCTTTCTCGTTACTGCTGGGTGCTGCCTTTTTTAGTTGGGAAAAGGAAAAAATTACAGACGAAGAAATCCAAAAGTATGTTTTTCATCCCAGATCAATTCAAAAAATTAAAATTGTTGTAGGCTGTTAATCGTGTTTTTCAATGTTACTTATCAAGGTGGAAAACTGTTAAGGGGCTGCTCATAAATGATATCACATTTTTTTGACCCATTCCCACCCTTTGTCCTACCTCACCTTACCCTTCTCCTCCTCACATACCACACTATTTTTCGCAGACATATTCTTATTTTAAAAAAAAATGTGACGTTACATGCCTTGTTATATTTCCTCTCCCTTGTCACATTCTTATGACCTCCGTCCCTTCTCCCCTCAAAGCCATTTGTGAACGACCAGTGATGACTCTAGGAAGAATCATTTCACATTTTTCCTGGGGGGCATAACATGTTGGATACTGGCAGGGTCCGCCGATATATTATTGGTCGATATATATTATGATGTATATCCAATAGTTTATTTATTTTTCAAAGTATGACATTTGATATATAAAAATTAAATGTATTAATCATATTAATAGTATTTTATTATTAAAAATAATCAAAAGTAATGTATATATATGTATCATATTAATGTATCATTAATATAATGTAAATAATGTAATATTCCTTATTTATTTTCTAGTCATAAAATTATTAATAATGTAACAATTTTAATTGGTCTAAAAAAAAATGCTTAATGGATGTGAACTGACTAATTAATTGTCTAAATTGACTCTAAAATATTTAATTTGTAAAAACAGTTAACCAAAGAAAAATGAGTAAAACATCTAATGTTTAAATAATTCAATTAAAATGATAGAAATGTATCAGTTGTGCTACATTTTATTTCCAATAAGATTAAATTATCACATTTTACAAATTTATTATAGATATCATTTACTTAAATGCCATTCAAAGTATGAAAAGATTGATGCATTATAATAACATGAGAAAATAAAAAACACTTATTTGAGGAAGCAGTTACTATTTAAAGACTTAAGTTTGCACTGATTGAAAATATAGGATATATACCAAAATATCCAATATATAATATAAATATCGGATATTTTCGAAAATATCATGATATTTTTGAACCCTGGATTTTGGATTCAATATGTATTTGTTTAAAAAGCAACGAGCCATGCTCACATGTATAAAAATGCATTAATTTTTAGTACATAATAATTTCTCAAAATGTGTGTCAAGGTGGAAGAAGGATCAGTTGCTCCCTCTCCTAAAATGACAGGCCTAATCTCAAAGTAAGAAATGTTTGTAAAATGTGATCTATGCTGCCTATTTTTGAGACACTTTGGGAATAGTTTTCTCTGGTTTAAAAAAAAGGAAAAAACTCTACTATAGATCAGTTGAATTTAGCATGTTACACGACAAATTGATTTTACAAATGTCTACCTCTGATTAAATACTTGATATTGTAAAAAAAAGCTAACAATATTATTTTCCAAAAATGACTTATCGACCAGGCAGTACATCCTGTCAAAAATCACTACAATCGTCACTAACTAAAATGAAGCTATTTTGAAAAGTTACCCTTTCCTATGTTAAGAAAAACCTTATGGATATCCTTAGAATAAATATAATTTTTTCATGTGCATCAATACGAAATTAGAGCTCAAAATTTATGCAAAGTCGTATTTATATTTTCAATTTTTTGTTCATCAAATAATTTCGTAAATGCCGAAATCTAAGTTTCATTTATATGCTGATAAATTTCTTGTTTCTCACTTTTGTTGTAATTTGTAATTCATTTTTAAAATTGAGTAAAGTCACTGAATCACGAATTATCTTAGCTAGGCTTTTTGTTTGTTATAGTTTTAAAAAGAAATTCTTTTTGTTTTTGCACCTTTTTTTTCTGCTTTAGTAATTTAGTTTTAATTGTAGCTTATTTATTATTCATTCATCATCTTTTGTTTTTACCTTTTTTTCAAAAAATATTTTATTTTTTATGCATCAATTATATTGTTTTAATTTTAATTAGTTTTAGCATGATGGATTTATGTCTGTTGGATGAAATGCATACTAGTCAAGGTGGTTCAACCCTGTAAGTTTTTATTTATTTTTCTATCACTTGATCGTAAAGAGCCTCCTGTCAAGAAGTTGTTTATTACTCTGTCACTTTTAAATTTAAATTTGAAAAATGCCCATTGGAGGGTCTACTTTTGAGCAACTCTTTTGAATTTATAAATAAAAAATGGATCATACTAAATTTTGGAAAAATTACAAAATAATGCTCAAACGCATCACTAGGCCCAGAGCCTGTTGCTGGTTTGCCACATCTGTATTTATATATTACCATATTAGTAATTCATATTTGAAGAATGATAAACTTTTAACACTATAAGTTATGGTGAACTTAATTCTTTTAACTCCACTTTATCTTATAATTCCATATTTTTTCGAGCAAGTTTAACCCTTTATTTTGTGACACTGCTTCTCAGTCCACAATAGTCTCATGGTACTGTATTAGTTTAAGGCACTTTAAAAAGTAGTTGAACTTTGAAACAGTATTTAGAAATAAGAATTCAAGGTGTCATGATGACACCCAGGATAAGTTTCTAGGTGTAATGAACACTTTAGGTATCATTTTTAATGAATAGAAAGTATTCATGTGACATTATAAAAATACAAATTCAAAAGTGGCGACCAGCAACAGGCTCTGGGCCCAGCTAGGCTGGTCCTAGTCAATTTACAATCACCAGTGAAGATCAATGGCCCTCTTAAAACTATCTACTCCCTTGCTCATTACTACCTCTTCCGGTAAGCTGTTCCAAGGTTCCACTACCCTGCTATAATAATAATTTTTCCTAATATCCATGTTAGCCTGAGATTTAAATAGCTTAAAACAATGACCCCTTGTCCTGTTTTCAGTGCTAAACTTTAGCACCGTTAACATCTTTCATTTTAGCAAATTTAAACAACTGAATCATGTCCCTTCAGTCTCTTCTTTGCTCAAGACTGTACATTTTTAGTATTCAAATTCATTTCATTACATAGGCGCCAGGATAAGTTTCCAGGTGTAATGAGCACTTTAGGTGGCATTTTTAAGAAATAAAAATGTTACATTACAGAAAAAAAGCTTTATTAAATGAAAATGCTACAGGTTGCACAGTTTTTTTTTTGGAATTTTAAAAATCTAAAATATACACTAGAAAAAGATTTGCAAAGACAAAATTGCTCGTATTTAAAAATTGGTTTTTCATTTTGATATTTTTTCTTCTCTTCAATTGCAGTCTCATTCACAGTGTGCCAGCATAGGCAGCTAGTGCACCAAAAAAGTGGGGGGTCAAAAAAAAAGTGTGGTTTTTTAAGGGGGTGGTCCCTGAATCTGTTTTTTTAAGAATTGGGTTGCTTTTAACATTTATGATTCTATGACCTCCAAAAAATGGAATATTTCCTCACAAATAGGGACAACTGGCCTCCATAGACTTTCCCATCCAATTCAAAGTTCTACTTTTATGAAATGAGAAAAGTTCATTTAGTTGGAATTTTTAGTTGTTACTTTGGTGGAAAAAATCAATCCACCCTGTAAAAAAACATTTTTCAATAGATTATTAATTTTTAACTCTAAAAAGGGAGGGGGCACGGCCCTTTACTTTTGAAAGTGAGGGGGGGGGGGGGATTTGCCTCCGTACGAGCCGCTTATGGGTGTCGGGAAAAAAGAACTTAAATGTGATTAAAAATTTTAGATATCAAATTTAGCTCCTAGGTTTTTAAATATAGATATCTTTGCTAAAGGACCAGGGAAAGGCCTCCAAAGCTCCGCTCCTCCTTCCAACGTCATCAAAGCTTGTCTAAAATTAACTTTTTGAAACTTCAATTTCAAAAAGTTTCAAGGAGGGAGTTTATCTTTTTAGGACTTGAATTCCAAAACAGCACAGAATCCTTCAAGGGAGTGGCGATTGCCCACATTGGCCCTCCCTTTTATCCGCCCTTGAAATAAACCTTTTGTTTTTCGTTACTTTTCAAAATAAATGCATCATACTTGTGTGTATCATGTGCTGTCCATTTTTGTGATGTGGCTTCATATTCTATATAGCTGCATTTATGAATTGGACAGATACCGGAGCAGCGATGACCACCCCACCAAGCCCATCAGCGGCCAGAATCTCGTCAACAAACTGGTCAACGAGGGCTGGGAAGCGGTCATACAGAAGGAGTGTGTCCAAGTCTGGAGAAAAGCTTTCCCAAACTCCTATCTTTATGAATATAAAAGTAAGTAAAAATCCAAATGTTCAAACTGGTCTAAATGAGCCATTTTTATTGAAATGGAGTTCAACAAACCACATGATCATATAAGCCTTCAGTTCAAATAACTTTAACTAAAACATTGAATTAATAGAAACATATGTCATATTTGCAAAACAAAATCTCTTCATTGAGAGCAAAAGCCACCTTTCACTTTAGCGTCAAATTTAATCAGTCTTTTTCTCAGTACATTTCGCCAAAAGTAACCTGCATTGTGATCCATCATGTTACTGCCTCCAAAATAATAAACATTTGCAAGAAAAAAGAAAAACTCGGTAGCTACTACATTGTTCTGATACTGTGTTAAGTGTGATGTGATGCTCAAGAATCTATTAATTAAAATACTTCGTACCAAGTTTTATTTCAAAGTTTTAGTGAGAACCTATATAGAATACTTATTATTTGCACAAATTATGCATGTGTAGAAGGAAATAACCAACATTTTGTAGCACAAATATATAGATTACTGCATACACCTGTTTCAGGATTTCAAGGAACCACTTTTTCAATGTAAAATTGTGAGCTTTTGGATGCACAAACATCCAGTAAAAGAAATACATATTTGTCTGAGTATCACATGTACATGTGAGCCGAGACCTTTCATAAATTTAACAACACCAAAACACATTAAGCACAAAACACTAAATTATAAAATTACAAAAATAAACCCGGTTAGTAGAAATCCCCCTTTGTTATATTGTTTTTACCGACTTTAATACTTGAGTAACATTTTTAAGATAAATCTGTTTTTATGTTAATATTCTTCTGTTTACAAATTTAATCATATTTTCATAAAAACTGGTTAAAAATTCTGAAAAAAAAAAAAAAAAAAAAACTTGCAGCATCATCTGGATAGAATATTGCCTCCCAGTAACAAAAACTGTGACATGTATTGCAGAGTCTTGTGAATGTCCACTGACTATTTCTTAGTTAGATGAAGGAAAAAAAAAAAGACCTACAAATATTTAAGAAAAAAGAAATCTTAAAATTTTAGTTAATAATAGAGAATTGTTCCGTATTTTCTGGGACACAGGTTGAATGTGCATATATTATCATCTTATTTTAAAGCATTTCTTGATGCTGATTTAGATTTTAATATTAATTTAGTATTGGTTTATTCCACGGACTATTTTTTATTCTTAATCAGCATCACATAGAGCTAATAACAATGTCTTCTGCTTGGTGTGTGCATACAACAGATATGTAAATGTACAAAGTAGCAGAATTGTTTTCAATAGTCTCTCTGTGACATAGATTAAAAATTTAAAAATAGTTTTCTTAATAAACTGACAATAGACTAAATCTTAATATCTTAACTGGCCCCGAGAAATGTTTAAGAAGAAAATGTCGCAATACAAGTACATAATACTTGTAGGTAGATGCTTTTGTTTCTCAGTTTGTAATGTGATCACCATAGAGATATTTTCTCTTTTTTTTTTTCAGTCATGGGAACATTTTATGATGTGCCTGCTAGAACCTTTTTTTCTGTACAGGTAAGTAATTTTTCATTTTTTTCCTTTAAAATTTTGTTAATTACTAAGTTTCACTGTAATTGCATTTTTCTGCTTATCTTCATTTAGATGTTTTTCATTTTTACACGTATTTAAAGTTTGGTTTCTCTTACAAAGTTTTCTTTCGATCATTATGTTAGCCATTAGCTTCTGTGTGGGTTCTAATTTAATGCATAATAGTAAAATATAATCGAGTGAATTTGATTTCACCCTCAGCTTCTAAACATGTTATTAAAAAGGAACAGATTACTGTGAAAACTGCAAACTATACAGGTGTTTTGGAGTTACAAGTTTCTTCAGTCAAAGCAATAGATATGACTAAATTTTACCTACCTATACTCATTCGCGGTTGAATATTGTGGTTTAGCAAATTAAATATTGAGGCTATTTGTTATTAGTGTATGACCTAAAAACTTATGCTTTGGGCTTAGTATTAAGTAAAACTGACAAGGGTTTTAGTTAGGAAACTAAACAATTTTTACTTCCTTTTACAAAAAAGGAAGTATTGTATCGCAAAAAAAATTTCACTCAAAAATCAACCTTAATTTCCATTTTACTCACCCCCGAATGAATGTTGAGGTTTTCTTTTGACTCGACCCCACGTGGATAAGTGCCAAAGAATGTATAGACAAGCAAAATATCCATTTTAATGATTCCCAAATTAATTACAACGAGTTTTCTCGTGATGTCTGTATGTATGTATGTGCGTATGTATGTCACATAACTCAAGAACGGTATGTTCTAAAAAGTTGAAATATGGTACGTAGACTCCTAGTGGGATCTAGTTGTGCACCTCCCTTTTGGTTGCATTCGGGTGTTTATAAAGGGGTCTTTTGCCACTTTTTGAGGGGAAATCATTGTTATTTTCGATGTAAACTCAAGTGGTGTTATAATTTGGCAGACACTTGGCGATATATCACCAGTATTTTGGTCGCCAAGTTTTGTTGCCAACTTGGAAACAAATATTTAGAGAGTAAACTATTGAATCACACTAAAAATGCCAATAATGGGGAAATTACATTAAATTGGAGTAAAAGGAAGTCATGTGATGCACACATCAGCTCCTTTTTTTAGCTGTATAGCCATCTGAGCTCAGCACTGAATGTTTCTGAAACCTCAGAACTAATGTTAGCTTCTATGAACATTTTGTTATTTGCACTACCTGTTCTGAATCTTCTCTGTATTTGTAGTTTTTGCTTATAAATTTTAATTGCATTATTGTTTCAACTGTAAATGCCTTCACAATCAAAATTATGTAAGTAAGCAAATCTAATTTTTATTTTACTTTTTATGTTCTCCCAGACTGACATTGAGTACAGAAAAGAGTGGGACAAACTGGTGATCAAATTGGACGTCATCGACAAAGAGAAAACCGAAGGTGGTTGTGAAGTAATGCATTGGGTGATGCATTACCCTGTAAGTTTAAAATTTGCATTTCATCTCAATAAGCATACTGTTTGACACCGACCGTGGCAACTTCTTGCATGTTTCTTTTAAAGCATTATATTCTGTCGATATCAATACCGTAAACCGGGGTTACTTTAGACCACGGGTGCAGAATATGTGCGATCCTAGAGCGGGGGAAATTTTACTCGTTTGGGGAAATTTTGCTGATTCAAGTCAGAGTTTTTTGCGAGATTTTAAAAATTTCCCATAAAATAAAAAGAAAATGTGAAAACTTCCATCAAAAAATCATTTTTTGTTCTTTTTAGACCAATTAGCAATTTGTTTTCAGTCTGTGTAACTAGTCGCAATTTTGTAAACATGGATCGCTACTGGGCTGCTTATGTAAAGCAATTTCCCCTTTGGTCGCTCATGCGCAGAACGTATTTTTCCCCAGCGGATGCTCACTACATTGGCTCTGTTGGAAATGCTGGCACGATGTTTGGCGCTTTTCATTTTCGCTTCGGTTCTTCCTATGTCGCTCACAACTTTCACTGTGGGAGATCTGTGAGTTATTTAGCGTTAATTTTAACATGGACCAGTAATAATGTCTGCTGACCAGTATATATTCACTCACTGGTCCTAGTAAGATTTTTCAGTAATTTCTAATGTTGGATATTGTCATATATAATGAGTCAAGAAGTAGTAAAGTATTGCATTCAATAAATTTATGTTCAAATTATTTTTTAGCAGTTAAAAAATTTCTCCTTGCAACTGTGTATTTGCGGACTTACTACGTATATGCCAAGTACTTAGAGCAACACTTGTGACACATATTTTTTAAACCTATAATGATATAGAATTTTTATTTAAGCTTATATGTATCTTAAAATTTTGGGGAAATTTTCATATGGATTGGGGGAAATGTTAGAAGGAAAAACATTTTCTGCACCCCTGCTTTAGACTGACGGGGTAACTTTTAAAAAAACCTGTTTTTTATTTTTGAACCGTTCTGGCGGGCTTAATTTTACAATTGGCGACCCCCTAGTGGTCTCAGGGTTTAAAGAATCACTTTTCAGAGTGCGCTGACATCGCCAATTGATTGAAACAGTAAAATGGTTTTGGCAACACTGATTTATGTGGGGATGGGGTAATTTTATTACAAACCACCGAAACAGTCGTTTTAGATGGAGAAAACACGTTGTTACAAAGTAACCCCGGATGATGGTGTAACATTAATAAAAAAAAATGACCCCCCTCCCTCCCTGTTCAATATATCGAAGAATTTCAAACGGCAATTTAAAGCTGAGATGTTAAGTTATCGTTTGGTTCAAGAATTGTTGAAATATCTTGAAAAATGAGGGTGCTACAATACAAAATATGCGAAACCTGTATCGAAGTAACTCCGGTTTACGGTATTTAATTCCTTCATTAAAGAGACCACAATACTATTCTTGTATATGAGTACATTTGCTCTATTTTTGATGGTGGTACATACAGCATAAAAACATCAGTGTCATAGTTTTCAGGCAGGGCACTCTTGGCTGAAAGAATACTCTTTATGGAGTTCTACTATCAAGGCCCATTTGTTTCTTTCAGCTCACTGAAGGTTATTTTCTTGACAACTTTATAATGCCTTTGAGCTTCTCCCTTTTGGGGCAACTAGGTGCTTAATACTTAGCGGAGGCATTGTCCAGTGATTAAGAATTTAAATTATGTAAATTTTCAGGTTATTTTATTAAAAACTGATTTTTTAACATTTTTTTTGAGCAAGCACGATTGCTTACTGTTCTCACTTGACTGTTTTTGGCGTTCCTATCATTTTATTTTCCCGCCAGCACCCTCTGCAGCATCACCGTCGACCAGCTCCTCATGATGCTGCTCCTCTAGCGAAAACCGTCTCCAGGTTGTATCCATATCCTACACACACGCGCAAACATACACGCACGTACAAACACATACACATACATACACCTATACACACACATACATACATACACCTACACACACATACATACACACATACATACACCTACACACACATACATACATACACCTATACACACATGCATACACATATACATACATACACACATACATACACCTATACACACATACATACATACACCTATACACACATGCATACACCTATACATACATACACCTATACACACACATACATACACCTATGCGCACATACATACATACACCTATACATACACATACATACATACACCTATACACACACAAACACATGCACACAACTACCCACAATTTCATGCCTGCACACAGACACAAACACATATGCCTACACACACATACCCTGCCCCCACGCACACAAACACTCATACACACAACTACCAACACTCATGGCCAACACTCGTGATTGCGAAAAACATAATTTGAATTCAAGAAGCCAAAATTCAAATTAATTTTTTTTCTTTTTTTTTTACTGTGCATGAATATTTAATGTTGTAGATCAACAGGATGTGTACTCATTTATTGATGCATAAAGGAGGGAGTTTTAAGGATTAAAATTTAAAAAAAAGTAAAAAGTAGGGCTAACACATATTTGTTCTTGAATGAGCTAGGAAATGGTTAGCAAAGAATAGAAAGAGTTGCTTTAAATGTTTAGCTGACTTTTATGTACCAGTTATGTAAAATAAGCTGAATGAGAAAAATAAAATAGAAATTTTTATGAAGGAGAAGTTTCGGCTTGAAAAGAATCAATGAAAAATATTTCAATTCTTTATACTGGGATGCACATGAAAAAAAAAGTCATAATGCAAGGCTGCAGCTTTAAAATTTTCAGGGAGGTAGGAATATTTTTCTTCTTTTGGTGGGAAGGGGGGTCTCACTCTTGGGAGGATGTTCTGAAGTATTTGAAGAGGATGGATACTCACCTCTGCTGTATAAGCTACCTATTGTTGAGAATATAAATGCAAGAGATAGCTCTAATAACTTCTCTCCCATTGTTGGATGTTTGTTATGCATTACTGATGTCTCTTTCATAAATTTATTCATTTGTATAAAATATTTTAAATTTTAGTTACTTACTGTAAGTAATTCTGCATTGAAATAAAGACATTGTTTTAATGTAAAGGTGATGTTTTACCATATGTTTTCATTTATGAAACAATTTGTTAAATCAATCTCACACATAAATTTTATAATGAGTTCTGAATATAATAAGAATAAAAAAGATTTTATTGAAAAAACTTAAGTTTTGATTTGATGTCTCTGATGTTGCACCATGAGTTCAATTTTTCTGACTGAAATAACTAAATAAGAATCTTTAAAGCAAAATGAATTACCCTTAAACAATTTTTCATCAAATAAGTACTTTTCAGATCCAAAAATCTATACCCAAAAATATGGTCTTTTAAGCACTGTACAAGTTCTGGTCAAATAAACAATTGTCAATTTTAATAGAAACAACCAATTATGAGAATGAATAATTTTCAAAAATAAGCATTTACCAGTCTTATTGCATATTTCAGTTATACTGAATTTATGAAATTTTTAGTTTCGATTAATGGTTTACTTTTTGTCACATCTTACTTTTTTGTTAATTTAACACAATTTTAGTTTTTTGCCTTGAAGTGCCTTTTCCCCCCATAAATAAAACTTTTTGTCATGATATCATCAAAGTTTATACCACCTGTTGAAGATAACTGAGATGATGTTGTCATAATCAAGATTAAACTTTAATATAAGAATAATAATTCATCAATTTTTATTTATTAAATGGCTAACTATTCTTAGCATTGATAAATGCATAACAGTTAAATCAATGGTAAATAATTGAACACGCGTAATTTTGTCAACAATATTTTGGTATATTAATTTTATATCATATAGTTTTTTATACTGCATGAAATATATTAATTTGATGATATTGATATTATTTTTTATTTTTAAACTACCAATTGTTATTAATTTTGCATTCAATTAATTTTTTTCCTTTCTAGTTTCCTATGTATAGTCGAGAATATGTGTATATTAGAAGAGCAGTTGTAAGTATTATTACTGTATTTCCCATTGAATTACTTTATTCAATTTACTAAACATTAACTCAAAATGAAAAAAAAATATCTTGTTTTCAGTTTTTTCTTAAAAAGCATTTCAGCTTTGAGTTTTGACGTAACTTTTATCTGTGCTAAATAATGTCAAGTGTTGTTACTAACGCACAGAATTTTAAAAACATAAACAATTTTTAACTTACTTTTGCTAGTCTAAAAGCTGCACGTGAGCAAATTATACCTAGCTTACATATAGCTTATGCAGTTCAGATTGTTGAGAATAAAATCATGTAAAAATAATATCTGAATCAAAATTCTGATCCATTTATACATTTGTTAGTTAAAACACACTACCCTAGAATATAGATGCATGTTTAATGACAAGATAAGCAATAAGGAATATTTATTGTTTCTCACTCTTCTTACAATGTTCATAAAAATATTTCTGAGGAGCATTTTTGAAAACTTATGTTTATTTTTTAATTCCCATTGTGCTGTACAAATTTCTTTTTCTTTTTTTTTTAAATCCTAAGTAAAGATTATAAGTTTCAATCATATATATTTTGCAATCAAAATGAATCGCATTCTTATGACTACATAAAATATTTAAACTAACTTTCCCCAGTGTTGTTATTCGTCATTGAAAGTAACCTAAAAATCATGCCTAAGTTTATTTATGAAGAATTACTTCTTATACTATGTTTACAAATGATTCATTTTATGCAGCTTTTCTAAGAAACTAATTAAAAAAGGACTTATTTAAAAAAGATTTAGAAAATAATTGTTTATACTCGCCTTTAATAAGTTTTACAGAATTGAACTGCAGGGCCTATAAGTACATGCCAGAAACATTAGCAATTTTTCAGATGAGTACCTATTTTAGTATTTGTCCAAAAGAAAAAAAAATTGGAGCAGAGAAAAATTAGATTTCTTGATAAAATTCCGTGAGATAGCATGTTATATGAGATAAGATCATACCTCTAATATGACCCCGATCTCGTATGATTAAGATGTAACTTAGAGGAGGGGCAATTTCTTGCAAATTTTATCCTATGTACTTCTGGTCTTAAAATTGTTTTCACAATACATAATTTGTATTTTAGTTTAATACAGTCAGCCTTAAATCATTGTCTGTGCTGTTGTATATCAATATGTCGGTATATGATAGTGTAGAAACATATTATTAAATCCTCAAGTAAAATTGATACTTTGATTTAAGAATTTTAAATTCTTTTGGAAAAAGTATGAGTACTATTCTGAATTTCACACTGTTTAAATTTCGTTAATTTCATCAACTCTTCATAGCTGAATTTTAAAATCACCATCTAATTTGCTTTACTCATTCATAACAATATTAATATTTATTTAATACGTATGAGTTAAAATAAAAACAAGATAAAAATTAGTCTATTTCTTCAAAATATTTTGTGTGTTATCATATTTGTTTTCCTTAATTAATTTTATAAATTTTCCACTCCAGTTTCAATGCTAAATATTTACAACTACAATGAGAAAGTAAAATTTATGAAATCTATTTTTGTTTTGTCTTGTGTCACTAAATGCTTATATATGCCCAGAAAAGTTTTTAAAGTAATTTTTCCCTTTCTTTTAGCAAAACTTTTAAATCTTTTTTTTTTAATACCTTTCCAGATTAGTCCAGAAACAAACACCATGGTGCTCGTTTCGAGGGCCGTGGAGCATCCTAGTTGCCCTGTAAATAATAAATATGTTAGAGTTACTAAGTATAGTTCAAGAATGGTGATTCGCCCGCACAGGACATACGATGAGGTATGTGTTTGTTTTGAAATGTTTTAGATGTAGATCTAGTTTTCAAGTTGTTTATTTTCAGAATGCTCAAATGGATTATTTCCTTCTAAATATTAAGTGTTGTGTATTTTATTTGGTTTTAGCTGTACAGGGAAATCTCATTACAGCAAGTACGCATGCAAGAAAATATACATTTCAACAAAATAAATGGTCAATTCTGTTTTAATTGCCGTTACATTGATAGGATTCCATTGCAACAAAATTTGCATTACAGCAAACATCATTTTCAGTCCCTTCAAGTTCTTTGGAATAGGATTTTACTGTATTAATCTTACTACTATTATATATGCGAAAGTTTGTCTGTATGGATGTATGGATGTTTGTTACTCTTTCACACAAAAACTACTGAACGGATTTTGATGAAATTTTACAATAATATAGCTTATGCATCAGAATAACACATAGGGTAGTTTTCGTCCCGTTATGGGGGGCAAAAACCCCCTTAGGGGAGCAATAAAATACAATTTTCGTATAAATTCTCTAATATAGGGATGAAAAAATACTTGCACATATTTACATTATATGTCCATCAAAAGCTCTGATTTTTCTGCTGAAGATGGCACCTGTTTGAAATTTCTAAGTAGAATAAAAAACAAGTTATGAGCTTTTTAGTTCCATATTCGAAGGCTTTCCTACACTCAATACAGTATTTAGTGTATCATCTCAACTCCCTGTCGATAGCGACTATTGTTGTACTAGCAAAAATACCCGGCGTTGCCTGGGTCAGTAATAATTATTAGAAAAAATCGTTACTTGCTTTTGTTTTTTGTTTTAAGTAAAAAAATTTAAAACACATCTTTTTGACGTGATTAAAAATCGAGTTTCTTCCTTATCCATAAAACTAAAATAGCAATAAGTATAAAGAACAAAGTAGTATTGGTTTAGAAACGAAAGCACTATATTTAAGCATATACAAATTTAAAAAACATGAAATTAATCTTCTCATGTTTAAAAAGATTAATCTGTTGATACTTTTTTTTTAACATGGAGTCTAAAACCTTCTCTGTATGGCTAATTAAGTACGAAGTGATTAAAAAAAAGTAGCTGCGCTCGTAATCCCCTTATACTTGCTTTAGTTATTTCCGGAAATTTCAATCATTGTGGCTCTTGGTGCGATTTTACCGAATTTGCGAAAGTCGTTTCGAGGTACCTTCGATGTTGCTCCCCCATTCTTTCCTTACTTTGTAAAACGATATGATATTAATTTTCGTTACAGAGATATCGTCGCCAGATGGTGAGATATTTTTGGTCACCATAAAATGGCGCTAAACAGTTTCATCCGAAATGTTACCAAAATAAGTAATAAAATTTGGTGATTGTTTGAAATTGTGCAAAAAGGAAAATTAATGGAAGTTTTTGTGCTGTTTATGGATTTGCCTAATTTAGTTGCTGGATTATTTAACACAGTAAAAAAAGTCTTTTGAAAATTCTTTGATTGGCGATATTTTGTTTACATGGTGAAAGCTGAGAAACATTATGACGTAGTCTTCGGCTTCAAAAACAGCAACGTTGAAAAAACTGCCAAATGCATCAGCTACGGAAATCTTTCTGCAAAAATTTTGGCGATCTGCTGGTTGTTTGGATAATGAGTAAGTGTTCAATTAGCATAAATAATAATAAAAACCATTAATTACATTAAAGTTCCGTTTAAATGGAAAATCATCAGCCAAATCATGTATTATTTGCCAATCTTGTGCAAAAATCTTACTTCAAGATTTGACTTGAGAAAAGCCTTGAACAATCACGAAAAGCAAAGAAAGTCAACAATACAACAATTGTCGCTATCGACAGGGAGTTGAGATGATACACTAAATACTGTATTGAGTTGAGGAAAGCCTTCGAACATGGATCTAAAAAGCTCATAACTCGTTTTTTATTCTACTTAGAAATTTCGAACAGGTGCCATCTTCAGCAGAAAAATCAGAGCTTTCGATGGACATATAATGTAAATATGTGCAAGTATTTTTTCATCCCAATATTAGAGAATTTATACAAAAATTGTGTTTTATTGCCCCCTAAGGGGGTTTTGCCCCCCATAACGGGACGAAAACTACCCTATGTGTTATTCTGATGCATAAGCTATATTATTGTAAAGTTTCATCAAAATCCGTTAAGTAGTTTTTGCGTGAAAGAGTAACAAACATCCATACATCCATCCATACATCCATACATCCATACAGACAAACTTTCGCATATATAATATTAGTAAGATTGTTGACTATCTTTGCTTTTCGTGACCGTTCAAGGCTTTTCTCAAGTCAAATCTTGAAGTAAGATTTTTGCACAAGATTGGCAAATAATACATGGTTTGGCTGATCATTTTCCATTTAAACGGAACTTTAATGGAATTAATGGTTTTTATTATTATTTATGCTGATTGAACACTTACTCATTATCCAATCAACCAGCAGATCGCCAAAATTTTTGCAGAAATATTTCCGTAGCTGATGCATTTGGCAGTTTTTTTCAATGTCGCTGTTTTTGAAGCCAAAGACTACGTCATAATGTTTCTCAGTTTTCACCATGTAAACAAAATATCGCCAATCAAAGAATCTTTAAAAAACTTTTTTTACTGTGTTAAATAATCCAGCAAATAAATTAGGCAAATCCATAAACAGCACAAAAACTTCCATTAATTTTTCCTTTTTGCACAATTTCAAACAATCGCCAAATTTTACTACTTATTTTGGAAACATTTCAGATGAAACTCTTTAGCGCCATTTTATGGTGACCAAAAGTATCTCAGCACCTGGCGATAATATCTTTGTAACGAAAATTAATATCATATCGTTTTACAAAGTAAGGAAAGAAGGAGGGAGCATCATCGAAGGTATCTCAAAACGATTCACGCAAATTCGGTAAAATCGCACCAAGAGCCCACAATGATTGAAATTTCCCAAAATAACTAAAGCAAGTAAAAGGGGATTACGAGCAACGTCAATAGCAATACAGAGAAGGTTTTAGACTCCATGTTAAAAAAAAAAGTATCAACAGATTAATCTTTTTAAACATGAGAAGAATAATTTCATGTTTTGGAAATTTGTATAAGCTTAAATATAGTGCTTTCGTTTCTAAATCAATACTATTTTGTTCTTTATACTTATTGCTATTTTACTTTTATGGGTAAGGAAGAAACTCTACTTTTAATCACGTCAAAAAGATGTGTTTTAAATTCTTTCACTTAAACCAGAAAAAAAAAAGCAAGTAACGATTTTCTCTCATAATTATCACTGACCCAGGCAACGCCGGGTATTTTTGCTAGTTAATCATAGTTTTATCCCAATTAACTGGGTTGATTATAAGTTTTTATATGCATATATTTTTACATAATAGACTTGGAATTATGTATTGCTGTAGTCAGCATGGGGGACATCTGGGGGTGGCGGTGGATGTTGATGGTTTTACCCCTTGAAAATATTAAAATAAAAAAAATCATAAAATATGAAGCATGGATTGTTATGCAACATGTTTAAATAATTGCTTATAGGAATATAAATCTGTGGAACAAAAATATTCGTACAGCAATAATGTTAAATTTTCCCCCTGTAAGAAATATTTTTTTCATCCATAATTGCATACATATTCAAAGTTTCCTGAGCAAAACTTTTGTTTCAAGTCAAATTTTTTTGTCTATTTCTTGGGAAGAAATCCCAGTTCACCCCCTTGAAAGTAAAAGGTCATTTATAACAAAGCACAAAAGAGGTGCTAACAGATATTCTATGGTTGGCATCTAGCTGTAATTTATCTCAGGCTGTAAAATGCATCAGGGGTTGGGTGTTTGGAGAATTCGAAGAATTGGACCACATGCAGTGAGCTGGGATTAAAATGTTTCTTTGGTTGGCTCAGGTCCTGTCCGGCAATGTCTCGACTTAATGCCTCAAGGAACTCGGCCGCTTTCTGTATAGAAAAGTGGTTCCCAGGGCTATTTAGTTCTTGTTCTTGGAAGAGACAGTTGTCAATGACATTGTTCGACTTGGTTTGATGTTTGACAATGTTGTAGCTGGAGAATATGGAAAGGCTTTTTCCGAAATCGGTTGATTGATGATTTTCTGCTCTGCTTCAGACTGATGGTGCGGTAAAAAGAATGCAAGAAGGAACAACATAAGCATATGTGTTCAGTTAAATGTTTTGAAAGACATTAAAAATAGGAAAACACAGACAGCTAATTGCGAAAGAATTTAGGATTTCTAAACTTAGGTTTCAAGAATAAACCAAAATGCTGATAAAATTAAGGAAGAATTTTTTAAGAAGAAATGAAACTAATCAAATATAAATTTTTTTAAGTATTCACACATGTAGTACATGTAATTTTTGTATCATTTACATAAAAACATTAAGTATTTTAATTTTTGTAAAATTCATGTATATACATATTTAAGTAGTAAAGAATCATTTACCATTTATTGTAGTTATAATGAATATAATACCAGCAAAATACTTTAAAAATACGTTTCTTGTTTTCCCTGTATAATAGAATACCTTGCTTAATTGAATAAGGCATGTTGGAACATTTGATATTGGTTTAAGCAGGGCTGACTGTATACTGAAAAGCAAAATACATGTTTCAATAGAACTTTCATTCTATTGAAACATTTTTGAACCGGTTTTTGGCCAATCCTGATTGGTTCATACGAGCATTGTGCAGTGGAACACACAAGGGGGATGTCGATGGGGGCTGGACTCCCCTATCACTCTCAATGTTTTTTTGATTGATTTATAATCTTATTTATACATTTACCAGATAATTGTACGTAGCAAAAATGCCCGGCGTTGCCTGGGTCTGTAATAATTATGAGAAACAATCGCTACTTTTATTTGTTCTCTGCTGTAACTGAAATAACTCAAAACACACCGCTTTGACGTGATTAAAAATAGAGCTCCTTTCTAACCCATAAAAGTAAAATGGCAATAAGTATGAAGAACAAAATAGTACTCTTTTAGAAACGAAAAAAACGATACTTAAACATATACAAATTTGCGGAATTCCCAAAATATGAAATTAAACTTCACTTGTTTAAAAAGATTTAACTTTTTTTTTTTTCGAACATAGTCTTAAACTTTCTGTATATTGCTATTGAAGTACAAATTTTTAAAAAACGTAGCCGCCTGTAATCCCTTACTGCGATTTAAAATGTTATTCAATTTGCATCAATCGTATTGGAATACCTTAAATGAGGCTCCCTCTCCCTATTTTGTAAAACTGTGTGTTACTCATTTTAATCGAAGAGATAGTGTCGCCAAATACTGAGATACTTCTGGTGATTATAAAATGTTGCTATCCGAAATGTTTCCAATAAATAGTAAAAATTTGGCAATTGTTTGAAAATGTGCACAAAGACAAATTAATGGAAGTTTTTGTGCTATTTATGGATTTTCTTGATTTTGTTGGCGAATAATTTTACCTGTTAACAAATTTAAGAAAGGAATATTAAAGAAATGGCGATATTTGGTTACATGGTGAAAACCGAAAAACAGTATTGCGTATTCTTAAGCTTCACAAATAGCGAGAGTTGAAAAAATTGCCGAATGCCTTAGCTATTGAAATGATTCCACAAAAAAAGTTTGGCTAGATTCCTACTAATCGATTAAATACCCAGTCAACACAAATTTAAAAAAAAAAAAACACATTAATTGCCTCAAAGTTGCCTTAAAATGGAAAATAATCAGCCAAATCCATGTATTATTTGCCAATCTTGTGCAAAAATCTTGCTTTGTGCAAGATTTGACTTGAGAAAAGCCTTGAACGGTCACGAAAAGCAAAGATAGTCAATAATACAACAATTGTCGCTATCGACATGGAGTTGAGATGATACACTAAATACTGTATTGAGTTGAGGAAAGCCTTGGAACATGAAACTAAAAAACTCATAACTCGTTTTTTATTCTACTTAGAAATTTCGAACAGGTGCCATCTTCAGCAGAAAAATCAGAGCTTTCGATGGACATATAATGTAAATATGTGCAAGTATTTTTTCATCCCCATATTAGAGAATTTATACCAAAATTGTGTTACATTGCCCCCTAAGGGGGTTTGCCCCCCATAACGGGACGAAAACTACCCTATGTGTTATTCTGAGGCAT
The DNA here is from genome assembly GCF_026930045.1 of Uloborus diversus. NCBI lineage: Eukaryota > Metazoa > Arthropoda > Arachnida > Araneae > Uloboridae > Uloborus > Uloborus diversus. Next base: position 2,831,941 of record NC_072738.1, on the reverse strand, counting down.
AAGCTATATTATTGTAAAGTTTCATCAAAATCCGTTCAGTAGTTTTTGCGTGAAAGAGTAACAAACATCCATACATCCAGACAAACTTTCGCATAATATAATAGTAGTAATATATAGTAGTTTTCTCACCATGGTGCACTGGCAAGCAGTAAGCCCACTTGACAACTAAGTCAAAATTCTTTCCTTACTTGTATTTCATGATAATACATGATTATGTGCTACACATATTCTTTCAATGCAGCTTGAATCCATTTTGATTTTAGTTGTAAAAATATTGTTTTTAAAATATATATTGTAAAAGTAAAGGATTGCAGGTAAAGTCCTTTTGGCAGGGTTGTTGCAAAAAAAAAAAGGGGGGGGGGGCGGTTGGCTCCAAATGCCAATTTTCAGAAGGTCTGCATGAAAGCTTAAAATGCCGTATAATATTTTTAAGTTTTTTCAATTTTCTTGACTTTTCTCGTGTAACTGTTTTCAGGAGCATATTATGGGGAGCTATTAAAATATAATAAAGAAAAAAGTGGATTGGTGTTCCCAATGCAGACCTTTCTAGAACTTTGAAAACGGAGCTGTTTCATTTTTGCAACACTTCAAATGTTAAAGAAAATATTTTACGTTATTGTCTTTAGTAAGAAACAATACATGAAAATGAAAAACAAAATTTTCTGGGAGCGAAAAAAGATTCTTGTTGTGCCACAAATAATTTGCCTTAAATTTTTTATTAATAAAATAGAAAATACATAAATTATTGTACTTTCTGATATTTTAAATATTTCTAAATAATAATTAATTTTATTAATTAATGCTAATTTATTTATTTAATAATATATTTATTTGTTCATTTTTTTCCAACAATCCATAAAATTAAAAGAATATGCTTGGCAATGTGTTTGGGTATGATACGAGAATGTATGCACCGGTAGCGCTGTCTGATGTGCAGGATATAATGTTCAGGTGCGGGATATGGTGAAAGTCATTTCTGTAAACTATTAATATTCAAAGGTTAAAAATGTAGGGGAATGTGGAACAAAGTGAAATAGTTAAGATAAATTGCATTTTTCAAAATCATCAAATGAATAAATACATCAAGTATTTAATGACAGGAATAAATAAATTTAAACTTAGTGTTTTGCTCCACATGCACTTGACATTGTTCTTCTATACATTTAAATTCAAAACATCCCTAGTATTAAATAAATTATTACAGCACTGAATATCAGTTGGTTTAGGTTTCAATACATATATGCAATGTTAAAAATAATAATTTTATCATTTTAGAATTAACAAAGCTTGTGGTAAACCAAAAAAAAAAAAATCCAGTTTTAGCATCAAATTATGAAAATGGTTTGTATTATCATGCACTTGATCTTAAAACATAACCATTTTCTGATTGAACTTATTAGATAGGTTGTGCTGTAAAGAGAATAAAATATTTTACCATTTGCTGAACACACATTTCACTTTTTTCAACATTTTCCGCTCTCCATGGCACTTATTTTAGGCATTTTTGCTTTTACATGCCTGAACACTATGTATTTTTACTAACTACCACACTAATAAACACTGTATTTTACAGAATGGTTTCGATTACGTACTCACGTACTTCGACGATCCCCAGGCTGCCTTTCCGGCTCCTGCATACAACTGGATGGCCTCTTCTGGTATGAAAACGTTCCCTCTTTTCTTTTTCAAATGATCGTCACCTCAATTGATGAGCAAAGTGAAGGAACATGCTATGTGGCAAATAAATAGCTCTGAGAAAATTTGTTTTAAAGGGAGAAACCAGTTTAGACCGGTCAAAAAATCCGCTTTCTTTTAAATATCATAGAATATTAGTAAAACTATTCAATAATATGTTGCCGAAATTTCAATGAAAATTTCCAATTGGTTCTGATGCTATGAGCTCTTAAAGTGACTGTGGAGCTTCGAAAACCTTCACAGTATATTTTTCAAATGCGGTTTTCTCAAAACAACTTTTTTAAAAACTGGTCAGCATTCTAGCTCAAAGAGTTTTCGACCAATCGTTCTGAAAATTTGTGTGAATATTCTTCAATTATATTCTATACAAACCTAATTCTTTATTCATATTATTAATAAAAATATTTTTTTAATGCTAGAAATGTGAAAAAAGTAGTAGAAAAACATGACATTGTAATGAAACACCTTAAAAACATGCAATTTTCAACTTTTTGGATCACAATTAGGTTCATATTTTAGAGAAATATGTTGTTTAGGAGAAAAAAGTTTGTAATCATTTCAGACAAAATTTGTGGCTTCGGTAATGCCCACCAGCAACAAGCTCCGATGGCGACCACCCGTGGACAGTAGCTTCTAACTCCACTAATTCTGGTGGAAAAGTCTTCAAAAAATGAATAAAATATCATCCAAGTTTAAAGATATCCTGACTATTTCTTTCCTTTTAAAAAAAAATCACGAAAAACACTAAAATTGTGGCCTCCTGAACAACCCTTAAGGTCCTTTTCTTTTGTTTCATGCAAACTAAGCTTTTTTAACATGATGTAGCTGTTGTAAATTTTGAATTTTCCAGCTAATGCTTTCATTTGGGTGCATGGGCGCCCATATAAAGGGGTAAGTGGGGGCTTGAGCCCCCCCCCCCCCTTTGAAATCAGAACTTTCTTGATTTTAGTACTTTTTTCTTTGCAAAATGTAAAAACATTTCTTCTTGAGCCATTGATGAATAAGTTATTAAAAATGTCAGATTTTAATATTTCTAATCTGTACTGAAATCGGTTTCCATGGGGAAAATATCCTGCTAAACCCTGGGGAAAATGTTTGAGCCTCCCCCCCTTAAAATTTTGCAGATGGGCCCCATATTTGAGTATAAGCAATTTTTTCCCCGCTTCTGCAATTTGGACAAATCTTGCCACATTAATGGTATTAGCTCTACTCAAAGGGCTAGCAAAAGAAAAAGAAAAAAAACTTGGATATTAAAAAACTTGCCTTACTCTTCAAAATTTTGTAGAACATGTTATGTTCTTTGGCGCAGCTTTGAATTCTGACTGAAGAAGCGTATTCAATTTAGTAGTCGGAAGATGAAATTACCGACATGTTTGTATCCAGCTGGTTTGAAATTGGATGGCAGGGCCCAATACAGGCTGATTTTACTGCCATTTTTTGAAACCTTCATGAAAATCGTATTTTAAAATCCCTACTTTCGGGAAAATCAAGTAATAAAATCAAGAGCTTCAAAAAACTATTTTGATAATCAGCACAGTCACAAAAACAATATTAAAAAATCTGAAGTTTCATAAAAATTTGCATTTTAAAATAGATTTGTTTCTCTGTTTAAAACAAAGTTTACTCATCAAATAAAATGCTAAGCTTATTTATATGTGAACAATTGCTTAATTAACAACTTTTTCATAAACTTTATTTTTAACCGTTTTTCGCCAAGTGCATTTCTGCAATTTTATCCCTATCTTTTAGCATCTGTTTTAGGGGCCATTTCTCAGGTAATTTCCTAAATTGTACACAGTACAAAGAGTATTGAGCCGAAATGTAAACCAAAGCTCAGCACCAAATACGCTTCTCTGTTACTCGAAACAGAGGTAAACATAGTCAACGTTGGAGCTCAACTTTTCAAAGCCTCTCTATACTTTGAGAAATAGTCTGCATCAAATTACATTTAGCAGACTTGGCAAAGTTAGTTTTTTTGCATGTTTTCAAGACTTTTTTTTTTTTTTTTTTTACATATTGCACTGTCATGCCTTCTGTTATCTGAGTTGACATTATTTCTTTTCAATTTAGGTGTGCCAGACTTTGTAGAAAAACTGCATGCAGCAGCACAAAATCTCTATTGCCAAGAGAAGAAATCAAAATCTAGTCTTCAAGTGAAACCTGTCAAAGAGCCTTGTACTTCAAGTGACGTAGAATACATCTACATGTGAAGAAAGTCATTTAATGACTAGAAAAACCTGTGTTTAAATATCTTTTAGAATTTTAGATTTTATTTTGAAATTGAAAAGAAGTTTTATAGATGTTTAAGCAATGTACTTAAGTTCTTGTATTTTGTGGTGCCTCTTAACTCTCATGACGGCAAGCCCAAATACTTGTCTACCGAGTTTAACATTGAGTGGGCATGATCCTGCCGCAAAAGTCGTAACCCTCTATGTTAGATAAATTATCAGAATGAACAATCAATTCAATCAAGTGCTTAAGTGGACAATTTAGATAAAGACATGGACTTCATTTATTTTATTTATATTATATAAGATTCAGAAAGCTTACTTAGTCATGCCATGTTCATTTCAGCCATTAGTTCCAACAAAGTACCATTGTCAGAAAGATTCTTTGTAATAAAATTTTGACTTCTGCGACTTATAGCTTGCATGTAAGAATGCCGTTGTGCAGGCCCGTGTCCAGATTTTCATAAAGGGAGGGGTTTTAATCTTACCAGTAGGGGGGGAGGAGAATTCAACCCCCTTACAGCTTTTAGTTTTACGACAAATTGCCGATCCCAGTATGGCGTTTATTCACATGTAAGGACTGCTGTATTCTTGAAGGATACCTCTAGCTGTACAAGTTACCCAAGTATTCCTTCGTTTCACAGATTCGCTTTAATCAAACTTTGCTTGCTTCTTTTTAATTAAATCTGTTTACTATGTAGCATATTGCAATGAGTATTAAAAACTCTTCACAAATTCTTTTATAATGTAGAATGTATATCTGGTTGTTATGTTCTGAAATAATGCTTAATAAACTAAACAAGAAGGAGCTCTTTGCAGATGCAAATTACATAGCCAAGCACAATCACTAATGCATCTTTATAGATGTAACATATGCCAAATTCACCATAAGCTCCTTACAATAAGCAATATTCTTTCTTTGCATTGGTAGATCATTCAGCGGTTCGTCCGCCGTACTTTTTCCGAAATATTACATCAGTTTGTAAGGCTTTAGCAGTTGTAAATCGCAAAAAACTTCAGAGAGAAAATTAAAATAAAATAAAAACGCTGAACGCAAACTTTCTCATTAAAATAAATTTAAGTCAAACATACATTTTCTTCATTTTGCTTATTTTTTCCCCAAGGGAGGGGTTTAACCCCTAAAACCCCCCCCTTGGACACGGCGCTGCCGTTGTGAGATGTATCATAAGACAGTGCCATACTCCTTTCTATGACATTTTCCCCTTTCATCTTTAGATTATTTCTTAGGTTTACATTATGGATTTATCCATATAAGAATAAATAATGGAAATATATCATTTGTCAGGTTTAAATACTGTGATCATTTAATCCTTTAGGTCTAATAATTATCAATGCAAATAACTTATAAATTATATTTTTTCATGTTTTTGAGTTATCAGAATCTCAATATTAACAAAATAAAAATTATTAAAAAAGTCATTGTTGAAAAAACACACGAATAGTTCTCACACGTTCTTTCAATTGAAAATGTTTGACACAGGTGTGATACCAGGGACTTATGGGTGTTAAATCGTCTCCAGAACCTCTTGCTATAATGCTAATGCTTGTGGCCAATTTAAGTCATATTGCCAATGCTTGTGGTATGTTAATACCTGTCAACATACATTTTGTGTTATTTTATCTGTATGTTAACATACATAAACTAGCCATACCCGCAAGGCTGTGGTCATGCTATAAAAGTATTTTTAAAAAGCTCCTTTGAGCAAATGTAAATTTCCCTTCCCACTCTAAAACAAAAAGAAAGATTCTCTTTCGCTAACTAAAATGAGCATACAAAAATTTTCCTAAACTCCAAGCATATTCCATGAAGTAATAAAAAATTGTGGTATGGTTGCTTCACTTGCCAAAGCAATTAACTCCATAAAACAAAAAGTCATGAAAAGTGATGAAGAAGATAGTGTTTTCTATAGGAGTGAATGCAGGGCTGCCAAGAGCTCAACCCGAGCCCCAGGGCAAAATAATGACTTGCAGGCCTCCCTCCGACCACTAAAAAAAAAAAAAAAAATCCTGTGGACTGCCCTACTTTCGTAATGTGCCTTCAACACCCCAGCATCTGCTTCATAGTAATCTTATGTGTCATACCATGAGTCAGTGTGCAGTGGAGAAACAGAATCGTATTTGGCAGCTTTTCTTCGTAAAAAGTATTGAAAAAAAGCTGGTTTATTTTTTAAAAAAGGCTAACCACTCTAATGTTGATCAAAGATCTCGACCTCAACACTTTCCAAATTCTTGAAGCCATTCAATTTTTTTTCATACATATATGACAAGAGAGAAAAAGGGTCTACATTTTTGTTTGGGGGGGGGGGGGGATACTGTCATTACTAGTATTGTACAATCAAATTTAGAGAATTGCGTTCAGTGGGGAAAGAGAAATAACCATATGAAACTACAGTCATAAGGTGCTCCTCCCCTGGAAAATGTTCGAAATTATAGTTCTAAAATTTTTGTTTACACGAACACTGGAAATGTTAGGAGGAGCAGAGGTTCAGGGACTTAATGAAAGGTTAAAGCTCGTAGACTCTGCTTTTGAAATTTCTCGAAATTGAAGTGCCAAAAATGAAGTTTTTGACGATTTTTAACGAGAGGGGAGGAGGATTGGGGTTGCTCTCTAATTTTTAAAAAAAGTGAAATGAATATCCTAAAAATGCTAAGTTGCAAACCATCTTTGGTAAAGTTTTGGAAACAGCAGAGGTTTAAGCAACCTTTCCCCAAAAAATTTTTAATTATTGGGCCTAAAAACGCAGTTATAAGCCCTCTTTGTAAACTTTGGGGGAAAGGTTTTGGATTCAAATGCCCTCTGCTGGAAGTGTTTCGGAATTGAAAATTCAAAAACGAAATCTTAAGACGAGTTTTTATTATGTGAAAGGAGAGATGATTGGTGGTATTCTCAAGGAATTTTTTGGAAATTTAAGTTCCAAAAACAGAATAGTAAATTATCTTTGATGACAAGGAGAAAAGTTGGAGAACCTTCCCTGGAATTTCTTTTGAAATTTTAGTCCAAAAACCGAAGTTTTATATAATCTTTAATTATGTGAAGAGGACATTAGGCACACTTCTAAAATTGTGTTTTGATTTTAAAATCCTAAAAACCCATTTTTTGGCAATTTTTGATGAAGTTAGGAGATGGAATGGGATTTAGGGCCCTTTCTGGAGCATTCCTAAAATTAAGTCCTAAAAATGCAATTACAGGACATCTTTCAGAATAAGGGCTGGGGTCTATGATTTAGAGAATCTTTCACAGAAATTATTCGAAATTGAAGTTCCAAAAACAGAATTTTAGACAATTTAAGATGATGTTAGAGGGAGGTGAATTCGTGGGTGACTCTTTTGTGGAAATTTGTAGAGATGGATGTCCTTAAACCAAAATGAAAGATTTTCTTAGAGGATGTTGTGGGATCAGGTACTTTGGTATAAGGGGGGGGGGGAGGTGCCGTGCTATAATATAATAGCTTTTCTCTTGGATTTGCCACTGCGCTTGATTAGTGATACTGCTCTAAAATGTTATTTTCCCCCAAGTATTTTAATTTTTAAACTATGCAAAAACATATTTTTTAATGTAGGGATAATGTAACAACCGCATAAGAAATGCTTGGGGGTCGCTACCCAAAGTTTGGGAACCCCCTCCTTGATGTCACCCAACTGTGTTCTGGGCCTGGGTAAAAGGTGGAAAGCGCGCGGTTTGTTATGGTGTTCCCGCTACTGGTAGTTTTCCTTCCCAATAGAAACCTCTCTGCAAGATAGCCTCCTAAGGAACTGGACCACAAACACTTGATGCTGTGAACATGCAGATGTTGAATAATGGGATAAAATGTTGAATGAGAGATGTGTTTGCTCTTCAACACCAAAAAGAAGTTCAGTTAACAGCATATACTCTGAAAAATTTTTTTTCTTTTTGAGGAGATGCCTGGGCCCCCCTCGGGCTGGGCACCGGGGATTTTGCCCCTGCTGCCCCCCCCCCTCTCTCGGCGGCCCTGAGTGAATGGTCCCTTGAGTTACATTTTCTGCCATAGCAGGTTCAGAAATGTACTGAATCAAAACTTTAATATAAATTCTCATTCTAAGCATTGATTAAGCACTATTAAAGCAGAAATGAGGATTTTTTTAAAAAGTGGAGTTAATCTATTTGGCAACGGAGGCGTCCATATAATGAAGGCAATTGTTCGTCGAAACTCCCTCTTCCAAAGACAAAAGCATCTAATTTAAATAAGCTCAAAATCATTCAAAACCACCGTAGCTAATCTTTTAAAGTTAAAAAATAAAATAAGAAATTGAAGCATCCAATGCGAAATAAATTACCAATAAGCAAAGCAATAATTAAAAAATATCACTAATTTAAGATTTATCATCTAAAAGTGTTAATGATACATAAAATAAAGCAAAAAATCAGTAAAAATAAACTCTGAAAAATAGCACATGATAATATTTAATTTCAGTGAATGAATTTCATTGACCATGCTATGAAGGATCACGTGATGATCCTCTCCCCCCTCCCTTTATCCATCCCAGTGAAAATAGAACTCATAATCAGAACACAATCTTGCTCACACCAGAAGACAAAAATAACTTGATAGAAATATGCATAACCGAGGCATTGGAGGGGGGGGGGACACTTTGAAGAGCATCCCCTTCTGCGGGTTTGTTACTTATACTAACTTCCACAGCTATAGGTGCTAAGAGGCTCCTGAGCATTGCAGAATCGCAGTTTTGGACGCTTGAAAAGTGGCTTTGAAATTAAATGGTCTCTAGTAATATATTTTGCTCTTTAAGCTCCGGGCTCGAATTGAGTTTAGCCTAGGACTTTTCGCTAAGATCACCTCTTGGTTGCGTTCGACGAACCTCACCGGTCGACCGGTAAGTAACCGGTTACAAACCGCAACGTTCTATTCTCTATTGGTTACCTCACCGGTTACCATTTTAAGCTGTTGATTGGTGGATTGAAGCACGTGATCATTAGCTGTCACGTGATTAACTAACTGGGCGCTACCGGTCGAGCTCGTCAAACGTAAGCCTTGTATCTGCTGTTCTAATTAATTGAGAAAATTTTAACAAGCTTTATTTGATGCAGAAAAAATCTCTTTCAAATGACATCTAATGTTGAGGGGTGTGGGAAATCTTTCATCCACTTAATTCGCAACTCCAACGAACTGTAGGGGGCACTGAAGTCACTGTCTAATGGCGGAATTGAAAACTAAAACAAACGCACATGGTAACGAAGAAAATGCTAAAAGTGTTGTGATTTTTGTTCGTACGTATGATTTTTTCGCTTTATTCTTTTTAAATTAATTTTCAAAGTCTTGTGGATATTCTGGCCCACGTAGAAAGAAATGAGAATTCAAGAAGCATTACTAAACGTCAAAGATTAATGCAAACTACGTAGTTCGTAGTTCTAAGCAGCTATTTCCATGATGTTGAATTCGATATTTATCAATTCTTGATAAAACTAAATAATAATTGTGGCCTGACAAGAACAACAATTAATGCTAGAAAATTCAATATGACATTACAAATTATTATCGAAAGAAGATGATACTTCTTTGCCTTGCTTGGCTAGCGCTTATTTTTTTTCCATTTGTAGCTGAGTTATTTCTCTCGAATTCCCGAACCGGTACATTTAAAAATTTTCTGTTTCGATTTTTCTAATTTCTGAGTCACGATTTAATTGTGTCATGTTATGCAAATCATCAACAAAATTCTCACGGATATATGGTGGTAGTTTTCTTTTCAGTTGATTGACCATTATTTCTTTTCACTTATCGAATTCTGTAATCTTACTACCATTTTATTCCACTCATGATAAAAATTAAAAATGGTTTAACTAAAAACGCGAAATCTCGCCAAGGCTACTTTGCTCGCACAATACCAAAATTATAACCCTAAACAAATTTGGCGAAACCTTTCAGCTGAGAATAAAAGGAATAAAGTAAATTCTTTCTAGGTTAAACATTTTTCATTTTGTTCTACGATAATAAATCCAAGAAAATATTTTGCATACTGTCCATTCCAACTAAATGCTGCTGTAAAATATGATTAGTTAAATTAATTTAAGATTAAAAAAAACTCATATTCTTACAAATTCATACAATAAAAAATTTTACCTGGTATAACGTTATCCAATTTTGTTAATCCAGAGTTTTCTTGTTTACGCGTCCACCATTTAATACTTTTTTGAAAGAAATAAGGAAAACTAACATTATTTTGAGAAGCTCGAGAATACTCTTAGGGGACGAATTAATTTCTGTAGCTGAAAGCAAACTAAGACACATCGATTGCGTTAATAAATACTCAGAACAAACTGCCTGTGTTTACGTCAACAGACACACATGGAACTAAAACGTGGCAATGTTTTAGTTCCATCGGCAGTTTTGTAAATCACCGCAAGGTAGCGTATTCGAGCGCTGGAGTTCCGAATAGGCAATTTATGGGAATTTTTAGCTTGAAAAAATTATTATAATGCAAATTGTAAAAAAAGAAAAAAAAAAAAGCCCAGGTACAAACCCCCCGGGACTGGAGGTAATTTTGTACAAAATTTCAAGACTTTAGCTGCTATGGGGTCTACTTGATGCAGGCCCGCTACAAACATTCTTTCACAATTTCTTTGACCTTAAATTTGTTTTAATGTATAGAGATAAAAATTAAAATAATAATAAATAAATTGAGAAGTATATAAATTATACTTTACATGGATTAAAGAGCAGTCACAGAAAAGGCTTAAATATAAAGATAAGTAATTATTGTAATAAATATTAGTAAGGAAGCTTAGAAAAATAGGTAAATTAATCACAAAATTCCTATAAAAATGTCGAAAAGGATTTTATTACTGTTATTCCATTTTTTTCTTTTGAGTGAGGAAATTTTTTTAACATGGGCAAGCAAAAAATCTCTGAGGACCAGTCAAATCTTTTTGCAAACCACCCTTGAAGCAAGAGGTAATTATACCATAGGCTCATATCTTCACCATTGACTTCTTAAAATAAATTTAACTAAGCATGGCCAGAAAAGTAAATATCTTTTACATTTAAAACAAGCATGCCACACTTTTTGCTCTGCCCGCATCTTCGCTCCTGCAACTGGTCTACGGATCGAGAGGATCAATTATTCTTTGGTGAGATCTTGTGCAATGTTTAACTTTGCAAATGATGTGCAAAGGTTCATCAGTCATGCGATCAACGTATTCCAACATTTTAGCTTCAAAATTGCACTTTTAGCGTTACTTAATCTTAGAAATATATTGCTCCACTTAGGAATTCATTAAATTTAGTATGTGCACTACCACCCTTTGTATTGAATAAATTTTATTTTTAATGCAATGCCTTATGTATTACAGTAAAATCTTGTGACAATGAATACCAATACACAAAATTTCAGTTTCAATGAAGCAAATTTTCAGTCCCGATTTTATTTGAATTATATTGTTTGTAATTGTTTTATTAATTGCACAATTATTGTTTTATTAATTGTAATTGTTTGAATCTTGTTTGCATTGGTATAACCATTACAACAAAATTCTTGTTAGAATGGACAAATTTGTATTCCTTGAAATTCGTTGCAGGGGTATTTCACTGTATTACAGGGACGTACACAGAAATTTTGGGGCCAGTCACAAAGGACTTTTCTGGGCTATTGTTTACCCCTATATTTCACGCCTAGTTTTAAAAATATTGGGCCCCCCTCAGGCCCATGATTGTCAAAATCATCCTTATGTAATTAATGAATGGCCCCTTATTTTTCTTCAGTAGCTATTTAGACATTCCCCTCCCTTCCATGAAAAGCAATTCCCCAGGGGAAGCATTTTTTTATGCTTATTTTTTTATTTTTTTTTAATGTTTTTGATTTTCCTAAAGTCTGTGTTGGAAATCCATGTAAAAAATCACAGATTTTTTTATTTATTATTATTATTATTTTCAAACTTTTAATATATTAACTCTTCATCTTATTTTGGCCATTTCTGCAATTGGAAGTATGCATCTAGGACTAACGGTTGTGAAACTAGAGATCTTGTTGGTTAAACGGGGACACACTGTATGATTAATATTTTGAGATTTGAGCATGGCCCCACTACATAGTGCTGACACTTTACGCCCCTTGACAATTTATGACTCTTCTGTGTTAAACCAATGCAACTATGATGTGCAAGAAGCCCTGAACGGAATCCTAAGCATCCACCAATCAATGTCAACATTTCAAAGTTTGTTTATTTTTGATTGGACATCCCCCATTTTGACCGCAAGAGGCACTGAACAAAATCCTTTGCATCCACCAATCAATGACAACGTAATGGAAAGCAAGGATTCCCTGTAGCGCCCTCTTTGTTGCCATGAGTTTCAGCGATTGTCACGGCCTATAAGCGTAAAGCAAAATTTAGTGTAACCATGATTTGAGTTATTGAACATTGTTCCCAAGAATCTAATTTGTTATAAATATTACCTAGAATATCTAAACACACATAATTTAATACATGAAATACACCACCAGCTCAGTCAATTCCAGCCGAGTACTGCAGTTTTGTGCTTATTAGCCCGGCATAGGAAAGTGACTGTTGACTGAGATGCAGTGTATTTCATGTATTTCTGCCTTAACCCTGGCTATAGGGCGGTAACTTATTGAACATAATTTAATCTTTCCTCTTTTAAACACGTAGCACCATATTTAACGACAAATCTAGATTCATTTGATGTAAAGGTGTTGTTCTTCGTAACTCGCTGCCTTTGTTGCATCCTTGGAGATGTCTCGCTGAGGAGCTGTATTGATATATGTTTGAGTGACTTTAGCACGTAGTCTTGTGATGCTTAGTTGTAAATGAATTTGCATGTAAAGAAATACTAATTTGTTGAAGTATATCAAGTTTCATTTTGTGTATGAAAGAACTATTTGTACATTTTGTTCAAATGAAATCTTCTGAATAAAATGACATGAATTTTAATTTTCTAGGCTGATTATTTTGCTTCCTAGATGAGAATAGATACACCAAATCATCAGTTTGATGTCAAACAATGCTGACTACACAATAGGAAAAAAAATTGCTTTTGATCAAATTATTTTGTTGTTCATTGATGAATTGAAGTAGTGGTTTTCAATCTGGGGGGGGGGGGGGGGGCATTTAATAATTAATTGTTAAAGGGCATGCAGTTGTTGCCAACTTATCATTCTCAATACATACACAAAAAAAAATCTAATTGGTGTCAAAAAATAAAAGAAATCAGTAAAACATTGCTATAGTGTTTCACTTTAAGCGTCCACATTTACACCGCTATTTTTTCAATTGCACCACATCATGGAGAAAGGTTCGTCAGTATAAAAACTTAGGAAACCATTGAATTAATGTTCATGTGGTTTAATGCTGCATGACTTGAACTTCAGTTTCATTTATTTGACGTTAATAGCAATTAAATCTCCAACTACTCAAGACTTGGTTTTAAAACCATCATTTTCACTGATAGTGTTGCTTCACAACAAAACTATGAAATAACGCTGTTTATGTTTGATCATCAGTAATAGTTGTTTCTAAAACAAATGAATAAATAAAAAAGGTTGCCAGTTCTTGAGGAACTCATCAAGGTTAAAGGAATTCACCAAGGTAAATGACACACACATTTACCACAAAATACCTTACAAAATTAAATTCAATCTCCTGTTGATAGCTCGGATATGGAATCCGACTAACTCGTAACCATGGCAGACAATTCGCGGTGCAATTTAGAATTTTCAAAACTAGATAAGTTGATCATTTGAAAAAATGATCAACTTATCTAGTTTTTCTAGTTAGTCGAATTTCGAAGCTTGTAACTTAAATATTCCTTTATCTCGAAGTTTTCATTGTGTCCTAAACTCTTGAGATTGTTGTGGCAACTTGCCATAACTCGATCGTTTTAGCCAGTCAGTCCCTTGGGACTTCGAGTCATCGAGAGTTGACTGTACCTGTATTGCAACATGAAAGCAACAACTAGGTTGAGTTTGTTCTCACTATAATAATGTTTAATCAAACGAGAAAGTGGCCTTTAAGGCGGGTAATGAAAATTATTCAGGGCTAAAAGATAGGGCCCCTATAGAAAAAATGAAACATGAGGAAGAGGCACAAACCGGGATTCAGTGTGTGCTAATTTTGATTTTCAATAAGTATTTTGTCATCAAACCCTGCTAACAGTAAACTGTCTTGCTTACAACCTACACCTACATGCTTAATGCTCAGTAAGGCTTCTGCTACACATTAGGACCGGATCCAAGGTGGTAGAAATTGTGAAATTGCAAGTTGAATTCATATTTTTTAGAGCCTTTCCGACTAATGTGACCTACGTGGTTTTTTCTAATGACAGATGTGGTTGGCAAAATTCAAATCAATTTGTTGCCACAATGTTCATGATTTCCAGGGTGGAGTTGGAAAACATTTTTGTAATTGACATGAAGCTTCTGATCCCAGGTCACTCAGATGGAAGTGACTCCATTCATTCAGCTGTAACCATCGACTTGCACAGTGCCTTGTCCAGAAGACATGAAACAGATCTCTCGGAGGGAAGGGGGCAGACTCTACTAGATGCTCGATCTTCAGATGCAAGCTTTTCATCAAAGATTGCAAGCTTTTTGTGAAGACATACCTCACTAATCGGAAAAAGTAGAAGAAACATACTGGCATAAAATGAGTTAGATGCTTTTTGAAAAACGGAATATTACAAGATGGTACTCAAAGAAAATTTTGATGAGTCCATCAAAACCCTGAGTTTCAACTAAAGAAGCCATCGACAAGCATTTTTACCGCTGAAACAGCGGTATGAAAAACCAATCTTTATCACCACCTTCAAATTCTGAGATCTGGTTTACTTATTCTTGTTGAAGCCCCCAGCTCTCGAAGAATGACACAAACAATTTAATCTGGGTCTGTCTCTCATGAAGGAAATGTCGAAGAACTTGAATTTGACTGTGATAAATTCTGAACATAAAAATCTAACAAAAGCATTTTACGTTAGGGATAAAACTAGATAACTGAATTTTTCAGTTATCTAGTTTTCATTTATACCTAGTTTTTATAAACTGTTTTTAACTTCTGTTGAAAATTAAGTGAAGAAATAACTGCTTTTCATTGAATAAAATTAAGAAAAGGTAGTAAAATATCATTTTAACTAGTCTTAACATACGTCAAAAATCGTGAAAAACGTGTGGAAATAGTTGAATTGCAGTTGCCTACTTGTGGTGTTTACCCGACGATGTGTACATAATACAGGAAATTCTCAAAGCCAGGGACGCAATTGTCCTCTCTTGAACTCCCTTAAATAACGAACCTAATAAGCATATGAAAAAAACTTTTTTTTGCGTACAATTAATTCTTCAGCATCTGTGTGGAAATCATATTTACACTGGGTCATTCCATACAGATTCAACGGATGAGTGCGCTCGACCATTTTTAATTTTTTTGAAACTCATATCCCAAAAAGATGCATATGAATGATGTTTAAAACCACTTTTGTTTTTTCTCTAACCTTAACCCTAGATTTTTTAGAGGTCATCAAAAGTCATTTTTGTAGTCAAAAATGGGACTTTTAGACCTTTGCATTTTGGCCCAAATCTAATTGAATAACAATCATGGCAGAACATTTTACATTTTGATGTTAAAGTACATTAGATAATAGTCTCACACACTGAGTTATGTAGCAGTAACTTAATAATTAAAATAATGGCAGCAGGCCAAAGTTCAAGGTCAAATGTAAAATTTTTACTCATTTTAAAGGGTCATAACTCGCTTAGGGGATAAAAACACAAAGTGAAATATGGCAAAAACTTATCACGGGAGTCACACTAATGAGAAAATATAGCTGTAATTGTGTGTTTGTTTACCCTTTATAAATTACAGCCCCTCAAAGATCAGAAAATTGAGAAAAATGACATTTTTAGACCCCTGTAAACCAAAAGGGGATGGAATTAAAAATAAAATTTCTTGGTCAATTGAATATTCCATTCAAGTACTATACATGTTATATATATTGTTTTGTGTATTTGGTTTTTAAAAAAGATACAGATCTTTGAAATTGAGCAATTTTTCTTGTTAATTCGCACTCTAAAACAGAAATAAAAAGTGTGAAAACTTCACTGCACTTTCTTAAATTACGTATAGTGTGCTCTATGTAATATATTATACTGGAAAAAGATATTTTAAGTATAAAAATAATTATTTTAATGTGATAACTTAGAAATATTTGGATATAAATGAGTAGTTCATACATGATTGACAGCTTATTAGTTAATTTATAGATAATCTACACACACAAATTTTCAATACATACAAACATACGCTCTGTACATTAACCTATGTAACTTGCCTAAACAGTGCAAAAGCATTATCTACATAGTTGAAAGGAAAAAAAAAGGTGCGTTTTTTCATTTCTTGCTTCAGTGTAGTTTTAAGAAAATGAACTCACACAGTAGTACTATAGTTCTGGTGGTGACACAGCATGTGGCGTACTAAAATACTTTACTCAAATACACAACAAAAATAGAAAGAACTTTCTTAATTTATGTAATCACGAAACGGATGTCAACTTGAGAGCTGAATGGCATTTCTATGCAATATCACACGGTAATGGACATTGTAACAGAATCAGAAGAACGGTAAAAAGAATTGATACTACTAAGACTATCTTGCAAAGAACTACTAGAAGTCACATTTTAATTCCTACAGAAATGCATTTTTGCTACTAAACATTGCATGTATCCTTGTGAGCATTCAGTACATTAAACTAGCTGAAAAAATGCTGCAAGAAATGTTTGACTCTGCAAATAAAATTCCCAATACAACATTTAATCACTGCTTTATGCCACCGTATTTAAATATTATCACTGAAAAATTAGTGTCCCCTAGCAAAAGGTATGAAAAATAGTGTGTTACTAAAAAAACTTTCAAAAGAAAATGCCCATTATTGTCAAAAAAAAAAAAAAAAAACTATTACATAGCTTGTGTTGATCACTAAATTAAGAACCCCTTGTCTTGCTCCTAGTACATTTTCAAAGCATCAAATTATGAATGTGCCTTGGTAAAGCATTCCAAAACGCCATATACTTGAGTCACCATTACAAATTACTAGGTGAGTTCATTTTTTTAAAACTACACTCAAACAAGAAATAAAAAACGCACTTTTTAAAATTTAATTTTGTATATATAATGTTTTTGCATATGTTTAAGGCAATTTAGATATGTTAATGTACAGGGCATATGTTTGTGTGTATTGAAAATTTGTGTGTGCAGATAGGCTATAAATTAAATACTTAAGCTGTCAATCCAGTATGAACTACTCATTCATATCCAAATATTTCTAAGTTATCAAATTAAAATAGTTTTTTTTATACTTGAAATATGTTTTTTCAGTATAATATATTATATAGGCCATTTAAGAAAGTGCAATGAAGTTTTCACTCTTTTTATTTCTGTTTTAGTGCTTAAATTAAGTAGCAAAATTGCTCAATTTCAAAGACCTGCATCTTTTTTACAAACCAAATACACAAAACAATATATATAACATATATAGTACTTGAATAGAATATTCAATTGGCCAAGAAATTTCATTTTTAATTCCATCCCCTTTTGGTTTACAGGGGTCTAAAAATGTCATTTTTCTCAATTTTCTAATCTTTGAGGGGCTGTAACCAATAAAGGGTAATCAAACACCATGCAACAGTTACATATTCTTATTAGCATGGTTCCAGTGATTAGTTTTTTGCCGTATTTCATTTTGTGTTTCCGTCCCCTACGCGAGTTATCCCCCTTTGAAATGAGTAAAAATTTTACATTTGACCTTGCACTTTAAACTGTTGCCATTACTTTAATTATTAAGTTACAACCACGTAACTCAGCATGTAAGACTATCATCTTATGCACTTTAACATCAAAGCGTAAAATTAACTGCCATAAATGTAATTCAAATAGATTTTGGCCAAAATGCAAAGGTCTAAAAGTCCCATTTTTGACTACGAAAATGACTTTTGATGACCTCTAAAAAATCAAGGGTTTAAGGTTAGAGAAAAAATAAAAGTGGTTTTAAACATCATTCATATGCATCTGTTTGGGATATGAGTTTCAAAAAAATTAAAAATGGTCGAGCGGACTCATCCGTTGAATCTGTATGGAATGACCCTACTGTTATTAAAAATTTGAGATAAATTTCATTACAAATAGTGTTCAATAATGACCGTGTGCAACAATGATATCGAAAACTCATCAACATCTCAGCATAAAATTATTTTTAAACTCTAATTCACATTTTAAATCCCTTGAAAAATTCGAACAAATTTCATCTCGAGGAGGAAAGCAGGGCTTTCGATATATATGAGAGCATTCTTTCGCCATTATATCAAGAATTTGAAATTTTTTTGTAAAATCGGAGTAAATTAATACTTAGTGATCAATTAATTTGATTACAGAATATTGCATTGTCACCAGGTCGGAGGTGGAATACCAAATTTCAAAAGAGAACATTTAGTTGAGAGATTTCGTTACATCGTAAACAAAGAAAAGAGTTAAAAGTAGTAGCATTTTAAGCACAAAAATAAAATTACTCAAACAAACTTTTTCTTGAAATTCTGACGAACATTTACTAATTGCATTGCAAATTCCAAATTATTTGTAATGCTTAACCATAACCACAAGTCAGAAATAAAATAAACTAATAACAAGAAGTTCTGTCTAGAACTATACGATTCTACTTTCCCGTATACACATACTACTTTCTAGTACCTGATCAATATTCTCAAAAATAGCTAAAATCGCAAATTGTTTCAAACATATTTTTTAAATATTTTAAGCTGATTTCTAGGAATAAAACATTCCTCACTCATCTAAAAAAATTAGATGCGTAAAAAAAGGGAAAAAAAAACGAAAAAATAAAATAGCAGCACCTTTTAAACAAAGCAGCTAATACACTTTTTTTCATTAAAAAAAAAAAAAAACTTTCAAAACGAAAAAGTAATAATTAAAATAAATACATCATATCAAAAAAAAATAAAAAAATCGTTTCTTTTTCCCCTGTTGCCAAAAATGATTTTTTAAATGAATTAATGCACTTACCAAAAAAAAAAAAAAAACAATAAAATGCCAACTTAAAAATATACTTTTCATTGCCAAAAAAAAAAAAAAATCGTCTCCCCATATCTTTATGTAGAAACATAAATGACCGAGTTTATTCACCGAAAACTGAATGCCTAAATTAAAACTTAAGCGTGAAAATAAAAACAAGTCATATTAACAATAACTATTTCACAGTTAAAACCATAGCTGTGGAGTCGGAGTCAATCTCATTGTGGGATAAAGGAGTCGGAGACAAATATCCAAGAATCGGAGTCAGTCATTTGTCCTCCGTGTATAAATTTTTGCCAAAGCTACGAAGTCAGAGTCGAAGTCGGAGAGACGGAGTCCGATTAATAGTCGGGCACAGGAGTCGGATTCGGAGTCAGGTGCCACTAAATTCTCGGAGTCGGAGTCTGGAGTTTGGCGTCAAGAGCTATTTCCAACAAAATTTGCTTGAAAAAAATCCGCCTTCAAGTACGGAATCTACATTGACTTTCAGTTTCCCCGTAGGCGCTAATATTAAGGGATTTGAACTGTTCAAAATTCAACGGAAAATTGTTTAAATCAAAAAGATATTTTATATACAAGTTTTTCATCAAACGCTTTTTCCTACAAAGTTTGTTTGAAGTAAATTCGCCTCACAGTTCGGAATTGCCTTGAATTTCCCCGTAGGCGCTAATGTTAAATTTTTTTGAACTGTTCAAAATTGAACAAAAAATAGTTCAAATCAAAAAGTGAAATATGGGAATAAGGTATCCTCGCCGAGATCTTTCGAACAAAAAAAAAGTTTGTTCGAATCGGACTATTCATTCAAAAGTTATTGGGGGGGGGGGGGGGGCAGACCGACAGACATTTTTTCCCATCTCAATACCCTACTTTCCGATTTTTAATTTTTCGATATTTATTTAATTATTTTATTTATTTTTGACTTTTTTTTTTTGTTTTTCGCGATATTTTTAAGATGCATTAAGCCTTCTTTCATGCTTTTTTCTTCTTTTTCTGACTTTTACTGGGAAAGTAGGCTAAAAAACGGAAAAAGTAAAATGGCTTTTCTGGTTACAATTAAAAGAAAATTCTCTTCTTAAACAACTTTTCCAATTCCAAGCATGAAAAGTAAAATTAATTAAATCTGCTATCACTGGAGAGGAAGCATGCCCACGTTCTTTTTACGAAATTCAACACAAATAAAATAGAAAAATTAAATGATTTCGGCAAATTAATTTAATCACAAAACTTTCACGCGTGCAACTATTATTTCTTAAGAGAGAAATTGCACGTGCTAGTATTTTAATGCATACTATAAAAACCTATTATAAAACACTTTCGCTAATGTTTTGTGGCAAGTGCGTTTTCGTAACGCATTAAAAAAATAACAATTAAATAATAAAATCGAATGTAATTACAATCTAATTTAACATTATTTTCCTTCTTATAGAATTCAAGATGGGATTGTTTAAAATTAAAACGTTTATTTAGGTGAGTAAACTTAATTAAAGTATTAGCCATTATATCAAGGATATTCGCTTGAAATTTATTTGTGCTAAGAGTAATTAAATTATTTTTAGTTTCTATGGAAAAAAAAAGTTTTTATCATAAGACGTTGTAATTGGGAAAATTAGTTGTAAAAATTACGTTACTTTGGAATATGGATGGTATGTTATTAAAAATTGTCAGAACTTCTAACAAAGGTTAAAAAGTAGGTTTAGTATTATAAAATTCGTTATTAAAGTTCTATGATGTTGCTAGAAGGAACTTTACACTACAAATTAATGTAAGTAATCTTCGTATATACTTCCTGTTTCGTACGGCCATCGAAATGACCAATATTTTAGTAGTTTCAGTTTTTAAAACATTCAGAAACGGTTTTCAAAATTTGCACCACTAGTCGGAAAAGTAAATTAAATTAAAAAAAAAAGACTGAAGTGAAATTAATAGTTTCTATTTTGTCATTTAATAGTTCTAGAGTCACAATGGGTTATGGTTATATATTCTCAACTTGCTACCTTTGAGTATAAAGATTTAAGATTACAGCGTGTCAGCTAAGTGCTATTTAGTCAGGATGAGAAATATTTGAAAAAACTAGAAAGTCACCTGTCAAGGTATGACGGGTGAAAATTGCTTCTACTGTTCTACATTTGAACGAAGCAATTGTCTGTTTGGGGATATTTTGATAGTTGAAATTTCAACCCTAAATCCAGTGGATTAACCCTAAACCCCAGTGGGTAGCGTTAATTTTCAACCACTTTTTTGATTCTTCATTTCCCTGAAATGACCAGTATTACCAGTAAAACAATTAAGTTATCGGATCGAGTTCAGCCTTGTCACAGTAAAGCCTTTTCCTGCATGTTAAACATTACCGAAACATATTGTCAAATTGCCATGCCGTTGCGCGAGTTTCATTGTTGAAACTAACGGGTTACTCGATCATCGGCTATTATATATATATATATATATATATATATATATATATATATATATATATATATATATATATATATATATATATATATATAAGGATAATGATTTGTACGTGTTGTGGGTGTGACCATACGGTGACCGTACAAATTATTATTCTGCTGTTCTAAGCATAAAAGTCGTTTCTGTAATTTTTATCAAAATTGAGTTACGACCACCAGGTGGTTCTTTGTCACATATTTCACCTAAATACGAAGTTTTATGGTCATTTTTCAATATGAAGTATTTTTTAAAAAATTCTGAAAATATTACATCTGAATCAAATACATGGAGGCGCAAAACATTGAACGACAATTTCTTATTTTGAACTCGGCTGCAGATACGACTTTTGCGCTTAGCACGGCAGTATTTATTACAACGAAGAAACCTTTTTAGACTGTTGATACTTCATATTATAATAATAATAATGGCTTTCTATGCTCAAATATATGAAAATTAAAAGCCTAAGTTTACAATTAACTCAAGTATATGCTTAAAATTGTCTCATTTGCGTAAATAGATGGTACAATATGAGAGTAATCAAGTTGCCAAGCACTATTAAGATGATCGTAGTGCCTGTAACGGAAAAGTACCTAATAATAATGCATAAATAAACAAATCATAGCACTAACACAGAAACAAAATTATGGTTTAAAGATACTAAAATACAGAACCGTAGTTGCAATATGAACTAAACAGTAAAAAGTAATCTCTGAACATAAAGTGTGTTCAGCTGCGAGAGAAAATCCAACAACTAAGTATAACTTAATTTTTTGATTGACTTTAGGGTGATTGAACAAATAATTAACTTGATGGCAAAAAAAAACGTGTGGGCTTGGTATCAGTTCTCTCAATTTTCTCATTATTAGCCAGTTGTTGATGTAGAATCCTTTCTAAAATTTGAGAGTCTCATATTTTCGGAGGGACTCCGTACTGTTTTTTATTACATTAAAAAAAAAATTTTTTTTGGTAAATTATTTTATTCCTTTTATTTTATGCTTATTCAAAAACATTACGCATGGCCGCACTTAATTCGCTTTTCTTTACGGGCTTAGACAATTTATGACTTTTCTGTGTTAAACCGATGCAGCCAGTAGCCTAAGATTGATCTGCTCTTGAAATTCTCGAGAAATGCAAAACTTCATATGTAGCCCATTTTGACCGCAAGAGGCGCTGAACCCAATCCTGTGTATCCACCAATCAATGGCAACGTTTCATAGTTTCTTCATTTTTTATTGGGTAGGGATTGGACATATTGATTCTAGGAATGGAAAACAAGGATTTTTGTTGCCAGGAATTTCAGTGATTGTCACGGCCTATAAGCGTAAGCCAATCGAGTGCGGCCATGCATTAAGTTATATTGAGTGGTGGGACATCCTCACGCTGAAACACACTCATTCAAAGCTTATTTTTCCCTTTTTAGTTCATAATGCAACAAAAGCGTGTTTTTTTTTCTTTTTTTGAGCAATCACGAATTGCTTATTATCCTTACTTGACAAAAGTTGATGTTGCTCTGATTTTTAGATAACCAACAGCTGTACTGCGCTCAGTACAGCTGTCATTTATCAGGTGGCATCCGTTGAAACACTTGTGTGTAAACCAAAGCGTTTCAAGTACTGTTTAGTGCTCCCGTTGTTTAAAATCTGTTTTCTGCATTAAAATATACAATTTTGTTGTGAACATGCCTGATAAATCTTGGCTAGGACTCGATCCGGAGTCCGATGGGTTTCAAGCTTAGTGCTCTGCTGAGTGAGTGACTGTGAGTCAGACTGCGCCATGCAGCAATGGTAATCATAGATCTTTAAAAGGGATAGATAGGCCTTTCTCCTACAGCGCAGCGTATTTCGCCCGGAGAAAGTGGGGTCATCATGATTCTTCCGAGAATCACGTGATCAAGGGACATCGTGTCTCCCTCTTCTCGCGCAGCAGTGATATAACAATGCGAAGCGTCGTTAAAAGTCTAGGATTGTCTGAAGATTTTCATTATACTTATGTGAGAAATCTCTATATGTGTGAATCTGAGATTTTCTAGCGAAAGAGGGTTTGATGAATTTTATTAAAAAATAAAGACATAGTGAGTAACAGAAATCTTTCTTTCTGCTAAAGGCAAAAAAAGTATGTTCGCGAAAAACTGGATTTTTAGGTTTCCTAATTTCTATGAAAAGTGTGCTATGAACATTTGAAAAGTATGTAGGTGCCCGAATTCCAGTTCTAAACTGCGTAATGACTTATAAGCTTACTTAGGATCACCTTGAAACTTTTTTCAATGCGATCAGTTTGTGAGGGGGGATTCAACAATAATCGTCGGATAATTTCGAAATGCGAAAAAAGATTATTCATTCATACGGAAATTAAAGAGACCAGTTCTTCAAATTGCGCTGATTTTGACAACCTTCAAATGCTAAGATTAAATTTGAAGCGTAACAAAAATGCTTTGAAAGAAAGCCTTTTCTTCCGATTCCTTTGACGACGATTTGGAAAATTCAGAAATCATCTCAATTAACATGACGCAGTATATTAATGATGCTTCTAACTACGCTGGATTTTTTGCCCGGCAAGTGCACTCTGTTGTGAACTGCGACGACTGCAACGCAGTCTTAACTACAACAAATCAAAAAATAGACCTAATAAAATTTAAGAATTTTGGGACATATTCAAGTATGATAACTTATTGCAAGATTGCAGCCATTGAAATATGTACATTTGTGAAGAATAACTGAGCGAGAATGCGAAAAAGTTTTGGGAGTAAAACACAAAAATATAATGTTACTCATGAGACCACAAGAGTCATGTGAAAAATTTCGAATTCCGTTTTTCTTAAAAAAGTTTAAATAAGCATATGTTGGAAACAGAAGCAGCAGATTTTCTCTTTAAAAAGTTTATAAAATTAATCGTTACTAAATATTTAAGCGTTAAAATGTATCGCGCAGTCAATTTAAACAATGAAAATAAAGACCAATAAGTAGGAAAGTAACAAAATTAATATTGTTAAGGGACAATAATCACTAGTTTTCTTCAACCTCGAGTTTAAATTGTCAAAATTATCATAGTCTGTGGGACGAAAAAAAAAGAAAAGAAAAATTGGGGAGGGAGCGGAAGTTAAATGACCATTCATGTAGTTTATAATTGCAAATTATTTATTTTCTGAGTACTTAAAAAAAAACACTGAAGTTGCTTAAAAATTAGGAACAAACCAAAGTTATTGGTTTGGCTAATATAGTGTTGGTGCGAAACGCATGCGAATATTAGAATATTATTTAATTGAGTTGATATTCGATATTATTTACATTTGTATTTCTAATTGATTTATGGTTTTAGATCGGGTTTTATGTTAAATTGTTGCACTGGCTTCAAAAGTTGTGGGAAAAAGCACGCATTGAAACTATTTATCTGTATGAAAAATTTGATTGAAATAAAAGAAAATTTATAAGGTCAATTCTTGTTTAAGATTTTTGAAGACGTCTTTTTCTACTCAGTATTTAAAGCACTTGAAAAAAAAGTTTAAATAGCTTGTGCGCCTGCTTCAAAAGTTATGATGGGAAAATATCTAATGGAAAAAGCTGTCATTTTGTCCCGCATTTCATTAAAAAGTAATAACTTAAAAAGGTAACAAAGAACATTTTTTGCAAAAGTACAACAAATACATTTGCGATTTCTTAATGAAAAAAAAAGTTACCTTTTTTAATTATTACTTTTAGTGAAAAATATGAGGTATTGCGTGAGGGACAGAGTGTTCCGTTTTTCTTTAATAATGGGTAAAATGCTTTAATTTAACCCATGCTTAAAGGGGGGTTTAACCCATGCTAAAAGCATTTAACCCATGGGTTAAATGCTTTAATTTCCCTGCAATATTTTGGTCATGAGAAAATAATGATGGTGCATCTAGATTGAACACTATTTTGGTTCTTCTCAAACCACGTGGTGATTGTATCTTGGGACAGCAAAACATATTGTACCTTAGGACACGTTCCAAAGTACAACATATGCATGGTTCTTGATAATTAAGAGAAGTTTGGAAACATGGAACAATATTCTAATCTTATGTAGTCTTTTAAACAAACTTAATGTTGGATAACAATTCATTAACTCATAATTCATTATTCATGATTTAATTCATAACCATGAAAAAAAATATTTATTTTGTTTTTTGGTGCAAAATTGGTTCTGTTTCCTGAACCATGAAGACTTTCCCATAGTACAACAGGATGAGTTTGAAGGTACAATAGGATGTTGTACCTTGGGACAGCTTGGAACTTTTACTTTAAGCGGCTAGCAATATTTTATTTTCAAACTGAATTAGAAAAAAAAAATATTGCATAGAAGTATGTTCGGGTATTTTAATGTGACTTTTAGATTTTAAATTTGATTCAAATAATTGACGTTAAAAATTAAAAAATGAAAAGTGTCCCAATGTACAACACTATTCTCTAAAGTCAAAAGCGAGTGGGAGAGAAATTATCTCGCAAGGTTCAAAGTTACCCTGATTAACTTTATGCAATATTTTTGTTAATTTGTTGTAATAACATCGATTTATTTGCTTTAAGCAACAGTTACTTTCTAAATAAATTATGTTTAAGTAATGTCCAATTAATGAGAAGGGAAAAGGGTTGGAACTTCTATTTAAAGAAACTATTTTCATTTTTCAATTATCGAATTTATTCTTAGACTTGTAAGAAAACACTTTAGTCTCTCAAACCGATCTTCCCAAAATACTATAGCAGATATACAAACATGACCAAACCTTATCCGCTCAATCTGAGTAGACTTTCTCCACCTGCTGAAAGATAAGTTTCAGCGATTCTGCAGAAAAATAATGATAAGATATTCATTTTGTGATCTGCCCTGCATAGTTTGACAACAGCTGTTATCGTAACGATTCAGAAACTGGAGTGGTTCTAGGTAGGTAAGTAGTATGTTGTAAATTTCGTGCCATCCATACAGTTCTGTAACAGAAAATATGTACAATTATTTTGTGTTATTGTTATTTAAAAGATCATCTAACGAAATATGCAGCAGCAACTTCGCGTTTATTTGTATTTATTTTCCCAATAAAAACTTCACTATTTTAAAATTAATATTTTTTTGGTAAAATATCCCACTTTTGTTATCAGTGTAACCAAATACTTCAATTGAATTTCAATCATTTTAGGGTCACAACCATACTTTTCTGCGAAAAAAAAAAAAAACTGCACCTCTCTCTTTTTCCTAGCGATCTGAATTACAACCTTTTAGTACTTTAAAATAAAAGTAATCAACGTTAAATATTTCTTACAGCTTTCTATCCATCTTACCCTGCATTGCACGTTACAGTAAAAATATTGAGAAAACAAATCTCGTCACTTTTCAATTAAATGAGTGGAAAAAATCAGCTCTCTACATATTCCACCATCAAATGTGAAATGTGGAATTCTTTCTGTTACTCCGTTAGCATTCACCTATAGCTGCTGGCCTGTATTAGGCTGCTGGTGTACCAAAACGTAGGTGATGAGAGGTGGGGTAGAAAGAAAGGAGAGTGGGGTGGGGGTGGGATCGGGTAGAGGACACCCTAAAGATGACTTTGGGGGATTGAACTACATTATTGAATTTTAACGTCATTATTGATTAAATGACCTTCGCTAAAATTTGGGATGGATGTCCTTCCTCTTTTCAGTTCAAATTAAATCAATAATCTTTATGAAATACATAAGAAAAAGTTAAAACACACACTTGTTAAGCCGATTTTTTTAACCGATTAGCACTATCATTTTTTGACCAACTGCAAATTGTGAAGGTATAAAAGTGAAGGAACTGCTGCTAACCCTTTACTGTTGAAACTGAGGGGGAATTTGCCCCCTTGCACGCCGTAAGAGCCAACTATGCACGTATGAGATATTTATTTTCCATCACCATGATAACCGAATTAATTGTAGAGTTCGGTCCGTCCGTTACATGGTGTGGATTAGTATAGTAAACGTACAGACGCATTAATGCAGGGGAATTATCGTAACGTGGAACATGCCCAATTGGTGCAAGAAATGCGGTCGTTTCCAAAATTTTAAAAGTATTTTTTTCTGAAAGAACATGCTTCAAAATTTAGAATCTTTAGAATTATTTTTTAAATAATTTCTTTAAGTTTAATATTTAAAAAAAAACTTAAATCGGTGCGCTTTCATCTTTTAACGCTTCTGCCGATGACATCACAAATGATGAAATGCCATTCAGTGTTGCCATTCACGGTCAAAATATTTAATTCGCATCTTTACTCACGTGTATTGGCAACAGTATGGCTGATAGCAAGCGTAGAGCGCAATTGTAATTCGCTTCTTGATTATCATAACGTGGAAATGCGGTAAAAAGATGCGCCAGAGTGCATCATATCATTTGTGACGTCATAAAGACCACGCCTTGTTTGAAGAATCGGACATTTAAAAAAATTAATTAAAAAATAACTGTTGGGAAAATGCAACTATTTTCTGAGTCCATGTTATGTTTTTTTTTTTTTTTTTTTGCTATTCCATCAATTTTAGTGACAAAAAGTACTACTTTTGACTGAAGGAAACAACCCCATTCCTATTGCTGTTGCAGTTTTGCTCCTCGTGCTTTCATTTATATGGAATTTTTATTATTTTTTCCAATCCATTCATTTGGAACTTATTCGACCTTTTAATTGAGGATTTAATGTTTTGTTTTCTAGACTAATTATTTTACATTAGTGCTAATTGAGAAAGAAATTAGAAACTCTGCTGAAAATATATAATTAGTTCATGCTTAATTTAAACACGCCGGTGGAAGAACTAATTAAGTCGGAAAAGTTTTGATACCTGAAAAACCTGGCGATTGTTTTTAAATGTCATGATAAAATTTCTCGCTATAAATTATAAAATTTTCAAAAAAAAAAAAAAAAAAAATTACAGACATGTGCTTTGGGATTACAAGGAACCCCTATTTCAATGCAAAATTATATGAGCTTATAGATGAGAAGCCATCCAGTTTTTGAGCAATCACATTGCTTACTGTTCTCACTTGACGGGTTTGATGTCTTATGATTTTACTAGGGGGCTATCGCCCCCTGCTTGCTATCGCTCGCCAACCCCCGGAACTGCTTACGCAGTTCCCTGTGGATCGCTTCGCGATCCATGCTCGCTTCGCTCGCTCGCTGTATGCCAATACATTAGCCTAGCTAAAATTTTCCGTAAAAATTAAAGTTGGTAATTGCATTTAGGTCACCATCCATTTAACCAATATGAAAATTACGTTCATAATGTTAATTTGTCTGCTTTAGCCAGATTTTCGACAGTTTAACTTTGCTGTATGTAAGATGACTGCCTTGGCAATGTGCACAACTTTACCATTATAGATACAAAAGTGTCTGTCATTGCTTTGGAGAGATTGCACTTCTACCTGTTGGTCCGCGGAAGGTATTTTATTTCCCTTCTACCACCCATTGGAAAACCAATGAAGGCATTCCCCTATCCGCCACCTGGGGACGCGCCCTCTAGGGGTTACAGGCTCCCCCGAGGGATGTATTTACATTATTTACACTCTTATATATATTTACATATTTACACTCTTATATATTCTAATCTGAGAAAACTTCCTCATATACACAATTAAAAATGTCCCGTTTGGGAGCCACAACTGACACTGCTTCAAAAGATCTTGTTCTTGATAATGCCACATAGAGCTGGCCATGACTAAAAACAGGCTCAGAGAGCACCAAACATATTTTCTCAAACGTTTGTCCTTCTTGTTGTTATTCTGAATCCTTGCCACGTCACGAACAAAAAATGGTTTAACTAAAAACGCGAAAACTCGCCAAGGCTACTTTGCTTGCACAATACTAAAACTACTATAACCCTAAACAAATTTGGCGAAACCTTTCAGCTGAGAATAAAAGGAATAAAGTAAATTCTTTCTCGGTTATTCATTTTGAACTGAACTGTCGTACTGAAGCAGAGAATAGACGACGCTCAAAGCGCCTACGCGTTCAAAACAACATTGCCGATGAACATGATTGTGGAGCAATGTGTGAAGAATGCGAATTTTGTGGTGCTCTTTATTGGCAGAAAGAGCGTAATACTGCAAATAAATATACTAAATGTTGCCATGACGGAAAGGTGCGGTTACCGGCATTGTGTGACGCACCTGATCTGTTGAAGGAACTGCTGACTGAAAATTCCCCAGCCGCTAAAAATTATCGGCAGCGAATCAGAGAATACAACTCTGGAAATGGCTCGTCTTAAATTGGATTCAAGAACGGTTTCCTGCCTTCTTTGAGCTTTTCTTTGCTGATTAAGGTTGAAATGGGCCACAGCCCGACTCAAACTCATCTCAAAAAAAAAAAAAGTTCGTTGAGTATTCTGTGATTCAAGATTTCAAAACAACGTAGAAGTTTGTTTACATGATTTATCGGCGAAGTGTTGCCAACAGAGGTTTAGAAATTCACCCCTTCATTTGCCGGCACGTAAGAGAATTATATATATAGATTTTTCCCCCGCCTCCCTCTACAGCACTACCGTCGACCGGCCCCTCTCGATGTTGCTCCTCTAGCGAAATCCGTCTCCAGGTTGCGTCCATATCCTACACACATACGCATGCATGCATACACACACCACATACACACACATACAAAAACACATATGCACACACACATACAAAAACACATTTGCACACACGCATACGAAAACACATATGCACACACACACCCACACACTCCTGCCTGCACACAAACACACACGCCTACATACACACATGTACACTCGTGATTGCGAAACACATAATTTGAATTCAAGACGTCAAAATTCAAATTAATATTATTATTATTATTATTTTGTTAATGTGTGCCTTTACGGTGCTGTTTAATTTACTTTCATAGGCATTAAGTATTTAGTTGCCACAATCAAGCAATCATACTTCTTCAAAAACTGATGACTGCACTAATTTCTCAATGGGGTTCCTTATTTCAGTCAAAAGTACTACTTATAGTCACTAAAATTGATAGAATAAGCGAAAAAACAAAATAATAATAACATGAACCCAGAAAATACTTTCATTTTCCCAACATTTAATTTTTAGTTAATTTTTTAAATTATCTGATTTTTCAAACAGGGCGTGGTCTTTACGACGTCACAAGTGCTGTAGTTTGGCACGCAATACAATGGGGAGCTGAATTTTTACGCTTGCTGTCTACCGCGTTTCCAGATTGTGATAATCCAGAAGCGAATTAAATACTGCGCTCTATGCTAATGGCATCAGTGAAGGACATTTCATCACTTGTGATGTCATGTGCAGAAGCGTAAAAAAAGAAATTGAATATGCGCACCGGTTAAAATAATTGTTAAAAAATACTAATCTTAGTAAAATTATTTAAAAAATGGTTTAATCCCATGTTTTTAAGCATGCTCTTTCAGAAAAAAAATACTCTTACAGTTTCGGAGACGACCCCATTGTCAAAATACCCTCATTGAGGGGGTGGGTGAGCGAAAGCGAGGAGGAGCCATTATAAAATAAATAAAGGTATACAATAAAAAAATTTTGAAAGAAAAAAATAGAACCGACTTCAAAATTGCTCTAAAAAGTGAAAAATAATTTTATTCTTTAAACACCATCGATAATGCTTTTAAACATAATTTTTGAAGTTGGCGCAAAAACAGAACGTAAAATCTAGTGTAACCATGCTTCGTTCATATTTTTTTTCAGAAAAGCATCCAAAGTTACGAACGAAACATTTATATCGTTATTCAAATATGTTGTCATCAATGCATAATTTTTGTGATAGTGAAGAAACTGGGCCTGGTTAAACTTATAGTTGTAGTTGAGTTGTGGCTGTGAATGGTTTTATCTATCGTTTTTGCGCCAACTTCAAAAATAATGTTTAAAAGCATTATCGATGGTGTTTAAAGAATAAAATTATTTTTCACTTTTTAGAGCAATTTTGAAGTCGGTTCTATTTTTTTCTTTCAAAATTTTTTTATTTCATTCTTTTTAGTGTAAATGTAGGTATTACAGAAATAGTAAGAAGTTACCATCACGAAACTTCACCTTGTTTTTTTTCATAAAAATACTCCATACTAAAAAAAAAAAAAAAACTATAAACACGCTTTAAACTTTAAACGATTGGCACTAAAAACTTATCTTTGTTCCTCTTTGGGATTAATGTGTAGTTCATTTGATTATAACCATTTAAGTATTATGTTTTTCCTAACTAATTTACATCTCACAGCATTTAAGTTGCTCATGATGCAATTCTGTATTTTCTTAGCTCCCATCATTTGTTATTGGCATAGATGATAACGAAAAAAATACTATTGTGTAGTTGAGGCAAACCTAATGGTAGCATTGTGAAGGTTAAGCAGATCCTAATCACTGCATCACCTCGCTTCCAGGTTAGGTTTACCCCCACTATGGAGCAATAGCACTGAAGAAGGGAAGATTTCGATAATTCATATAGGGTTCTATAAATCAGCAAGGTTACCAAAATAAAATTATTTACGCCAAAAATGAGACGACAGCGCCAGATTCCCGATTATTATCGAAATATCCCCCTGAAGAAACTTGATGCTTGCTTCAGAGAAGCCTTCATTCAAAATTATCATTACAATTACTATTAATGTTACTGTCGTATGGCACCAAACTTTCATAAACTTTTGGGGCAACAATGGGCTTTAAATTTAATCATTTAATAGGGAAATTTCATGAAATTTATTGTTTTTTGCCCATAACTTTTTTTCTAAAGGACAAATATGGTCAAACAAAGTAATGGGACCTAAGTTGAGCCATCCCCTATCCATTAAAAAAAGAATCATCAAAATCGATTCACTAGGTGAGACGCTGTGAGTGGACAAACAAAAAAAAAAAACATTCATACGGTATGAACTGATAACCGCCTCCTTTTTGAAGTCGGTTAAAAAGAGATAAAATGTTAACTCATTGAAATTTTCGCAGTAAGGTCATTCATTCCCTACGAAATGAGCAAAATTCACAAAAAAAAGGTGGCAGCATGGTAACAGATTTTTATGAAATTCTGTATACAGATTCCTTTTATGCATACATAAAAATATCTAAATATTTTGGCTAAATATTTTTTATTTTAATAGTTGCATACGATTGAAAATTGGTCAAATGGAACAGCATTCTCATTAATGCTAAATGTTGCACTTTTGAAGGCTTGTATCTTATTAACTATTTAATGAAAACATAAAAGTTATATATAGTTGTAATCTATGGAGTAAGGCGATGGGGTCGTTTCCAATATTTTAAAAGTATTTTTTTCTGAAAGAACATGCTTAAAAACATAGGATCTAACCATTTTTTAAATAATTTGTTTAAGTCTAATATTTTTAAAAAAATTACTAAAATCGGTGATCTTTCATTGCTTACATTTCTTGCCGATGACATCACAAATATGAAATGCCATTCTGTGTTGCCATTCACAGAGCAAAATATTTAATTCGCATTTTTACTCACGTGTATTGGCAACGATATGGTTGATAGCAAGTGTGGAGCGCAATTTTAATTCGCTTCTTGATTATCATACCGTGGAAACGCGGTACAAAGATGCGCCAAAGAGCATCATTTGTGACGTCATCAAGACCACGCCTTGTTTTGAAAAATCGGACATTTAAAGAAAATTAATTAAAAAAATAACTGTTAGGAAAATGAAAGAATTTTCTGGGTCCATGGGAATTTTCGGGGTTATTATTTATTTTTTTTTTTCCTTATTCTAGAAATTTCAGTGACTAAAAGTACTGACTGAAGGAAAAAACTGCATTCATCTGATATGAGTAAAATTTACAACACTATCATAGTTACCTTTTAACGGTGCTTTAAAAACTGAAAAATTTCAGTTTTCTCATAATTAAGCATTATGCTTTTTAATTTCAAGCTTTAAGGAAAGTATTAGCTTTGCTGAAATTGAGACACAATAACATGCTAAGTGTCATGAAAGAAACACCTTACTTTTGAAGTTGTATTTTAACTCTTTTTGTCTTCAAAATCTGTTTTGAACTTAGTGACATTTTGTAAAATGCCGATTTTTCCCTTCACATTAGGCCCAAAAATTTAAATGAGGGAAACTTTTGACAATTTTCAAATTTTGCAGGAATATAGAACAGCATTTCTACTATCTGCTTGAAGAAATTCGAAATTGGTTTTGGATTTTCAAGCTTTAAAAAAAAAAAAAAAAAAAAAAAAAAAAAAATCAGAACATTCGCATTTTCTTTGTGTTTTATGTGAAATTACAAAAATTCAAAGAACTAGATAAATAACTAAATGATGAAAAAGCAGATATACCTAACATTCATTTCAAATTTTTGAAAAAATATACTGTCATAGTGTGAAATTTATAAAACAATTAGTGGCTGCATTTTATATCTTAAGCAATAATAATAACTTCAACAAATGCATCAAAAGATTTTTTTTTTTCTTTTGCTCTCTACAAAAGTTCTTTCGATCTATCCAAAAATTTTTGGCTGAATTTATGTAGGAAAATCCAGTTGAAGACACCAATAGTATTTTCGTTAATATATTTCAAGAAGTTCCAGAAATCATCTTTAATAGGTCATGTGTACTATAGTAACGTTCCATGTGGGTTCACTAACTTAATAAGAAAATCACTTAGCTGAAAAGATATGCGATGCATAAAATCAATGTGTAGAAAAACATTACTCAGCCACAAATAGTTGCTATATATATATGTAACAAACAAATGAAATTATTGATGTTGGATTTAGCCTGATCTCTAAACTCTTTCTCTTCAAACATATGCTCCTTTCACTGATGATTGAGATAAATCTGAGACTAGGAATTTAGGTGAAATGCACCGCCAGCTTAGTCATTTCCAGCCGAGGACTGCAGTTTCGTGCTTATTAGCACTCATCAGCCCGGGATAGGAAAGTGACTGAGCTGGAGATGGAAAATCTTCAGCCTTGTAATTTACTGAACATACCATGCCTTGCCATGAATCTTCGAGTTGAACCGAACCATTGCTTCGGTCACTCGTCTGGTCTGTGCTAATTCTATTTTAGCTACCAGTTTGTTTGGCACTCTTGGCTTCCTTATGAGTTTTTCCATCTCCAACTCGGTCACTTTCCTATACCGGGCTGATGAGTGCTAATAAGCACGAAACTGCAGTCCTCGGCTGGAAATGACTGAGCTGGTGGTGTATTTCATGTATTTCTGCTTTAGCCCTGGCTATCGGGCGGTAATTTACTGAATATAGGAATTTAGGTGTTCAATTGTTAATTGAACTAAAACGATGATGATTTCATATCTCCAAGACAACTATGGGTACTTCAATAAATTGATATTGAGTCTAACTTTCAAGATTGATAAGTTTTATTCATGAGACAGAAAAAAAAAACTATTTGTGATTGTAGCAGGCAGAAGGAGAAAATATCTTGCAAGTATAAGTGGATTATTGTATGTCGTACGACGCATACTTGTTCTGAGCTGACGGATAATAAATACTGTTTAAGGCTTTCACGGTCGGCGTCAATATGGGGAGATAACATTTCCGGGCTTATTGGCCGTGGTCTAATATGAATATGCCATAATATGCATTTTTGCCATTGATGGTAGAAAGAAAACTGATCTGCTTTCCGTTGAAAACTGGATTTATTGTGTGGCAAATGTTGTTTAACTGGAAATTTTTATTCTGGACAGAAAAGCTACAGCTAAAAGAGACGAGTTTCGCCACCAAAGGAATCTTTTTGTTTCAAAGAATATCGCAGCAGGACGGTTGAAATAAATGGGTGTATTTCGTCAAATATACTTATTCATGGATAAAACAAATTTCCGCAAACTCATAGCCCAATCTCAAATGCTATTGCGAATTAGACGAGACGGTCCTCTTTCTTAATCTTTAAGGCGATACGGGGTTTCAATTTCTTTTAAAGTAATTTTCAATGAATTTCTTTGAAATTTTCAGCATAGTTATATGATGCTAATACCAACTCAAATATGAAATTTTATTGAATTATTTTAAAATTTAATTTTTTTATAAATTTAAATTTAGATTTTACTAGCAAAAATACCCGGCGTTGCCTGGGTCAGTAATAATTATGAGAAACAATCGTTACTTGCCCTTGTTTTCTGTTTCAAGAGAAAGAATTTAAAACAAACTTTTTGACGTGATTAAAAATCGAGCTTCTTCCTTACTCATAAAACTAAAATAGCATTAAGTATAAAGAACAAAATAGTATTCAATTAGAAACGAAAGCACGACATTTAAGCATATACAAATTTGAAGAATTCCCGAAATATGAAATTAAACTTTACATGTTTAAAAAGATTTATCTGATAGTACTTTTTTTTTTTTAAATCTAAAACCTTCTCTGTATGGCTATTGATGTACGAACTGTTTTAAAAAATGTAGCCGCCCGTGTTCCCCTTACACTTGCTTTAGTTATTTTGGGAAATTTCAATTTTTGCGGGCACTTGGTGCGGTTTAAAATTTTACCAAATTTGCGAGAATCATTTTGGGACACCTTCGATAATACTCCCTCTCCTTACTAATTTTTATTATAGAAATATTGTTGCCAGATGCTGAGATACTTTTGGTCAAAATAAAATGGCGCTAAACGGTTTCATCCGAAATGTTTCCAAAATAAGTAGTAAAATTTGGCGATTGTTTGAAATCGTGCAAAAAGAAAAATTAATGGAAGTTTTTGTGCGGTTTATGGATTTGCCTAATTTAGTTGTTGAATTATTTTACACAGTATTTTTTTTTTTTTTTAAGTATCTTTGATTGGCGATATTTTGTTTATATGGTGAAAGCTGAGAAACATTATTACATAGTCTTTGGGCTCAAAAACAGCGACAGTGGAAAAAACTGCCAAATGCATCAGCTACTGAAATCTTTCTGAAAAAATTCTGGCGATATTTCTGCTGGTTGGTTGGATATAGTGAGCAAGTGTCCAATCAGCATAAATAATAATAATAAACCATTAATTACATAAGTTCCGTTTAAAAGTAAAATGATCAGCCAAATCCATTTATTTTTACCCAATCTTGTGGAAAAACGTTACTTTAAGATTTGACTTGAGAAAAGCCTCAAAAAGACGAAACGCAAAAATATTCAACAATACAACAATTCTTGGGAGTTGAGATGACACACTAAATAATGACTTTGGTTGATGAAAGCCTTCGAACAGGGAACAGAAAAGCTCATAACTCGCTTTTTATACAACTTAGAAACTTCGAACAGATGCTATCTTCGGCAGAAAAATTGGCGCTTTCGATGGATATATAATGTTAATGTGCACGTTTTTTTCCACCCCCATATTGGGGCATTTATGCGAAAATTGGGACTAAAATTGGAATAAAAAGGGAACTATCAATCGGATTATTTTCAAACTGGTCTATTCGCAACTCCAACGAACTGTAGGGGGCACTGAAGTCACTGTCTAATGGCGGAATTGAAAACTAAAACAAACGCACATGGTAACGAAGAAAATGCTAAAAGTGTTGTGATTTTTGTTCGTACGTATGATTTTTTCGCTTTATTCTTTTTAAATTAATTTTCAAAGTCTTGTGGATATTCTGGCCCACGTAGAAAGAAATGAGAATTCAAGAAGCATTACTAAACGTCAAAGATTAATGCAAACTACGTAGTTCGTAGTTCTAAGCAGCTATTTCCATGATGTTGAATTCGATATTTATCAATTCTTGATAAAACTAAATAATAATTGTGGCCTGACAAGAACAACAATTAATGCTAGAAAATTCAATATGACATTACAAATTATTATCGAAAGAAGATGATACTTCTTTGCCTTGCTTGGCTAGCGCTTATTTTTTTTCCATTTGTAGCTGAGTTATTTCTCTCGAATTCCCGAATCGGTTCATTTAAAAATTTTCTGTTTCGATTTTTCTAATTTCTGAGTTACGATTTAATTGTGTCATGTTATGCAAATCATCAACAAAATTCTCACGGATATATGGTGGTAGTTTTCTTTTCAGTTGATTGACCATTATTTCTTTACACTTATCGAATTCTGTAATCTTACTACCATTTTATTCCACTCATGATAAAAATTAAAAATGGTTTAACTAAAAACGCGAAATCTCGCCAAGGCTACTTTGCTCGCACAATACCAAAATTATAACCCTAAACAAATTTGGCGAAACCTTTCAGCTGAGAATAAAAGGAATAAAGTAAATTCTTTCTAGGTTAAACATTTTTCATTTTGTTCTACGATAATAAATCCAAGAAAATATTTTGCATACTGTCCATTCCAACTAAATGCTGCTGTAAAATATGATTAGTTAAACTAATTTAAGATAAAAAAAACTCATATTCTTACAAATTCATACAATAAAAATTTTTACCTGGTATAACGTTATCCAATTTTGTTAATCCAGAGTTTTCTTGTTTACGCGTCCACCATTTAATACTTTTTTGAAAGAAATAAGGAAAACAAACATTATTTTGAGAAGCTCGAGAGTACTCTTAGGGGACGAATTAATTTCTGTAGCTGAAAGCAAACTAAGACACATCGATTGCGTTAATAAATACTCAGAACAAACTGCCTGTGTTTACGTCAACAGACACACATGGAACTGAAACGTGGCAATGTTTTAGTTCCATCGGCAGTTTTGTAAATCACCGCAAGGTAGCGTATTCGAGCGCTGGAGTTCCGAATAAACCTTCCCAGTACCAAACTGAACAAACGGTGAAAGTTTCAGCCAAATCTGCCGGGTAGTTTCTGAGATCTTAGGGAACAAATTTACCAAACTCCATTTTTATATATATAGATAACGCTTTTGTCGTATTACTCCTTGCAAACGAAAGTTCATCAAATTTATAAAATACTAGCTAAATATGATACGTAAAACAACCGAAATTAGGATATTGGAATTATTTTTTCAAAATTTGGTGGTAAAGATAAATAATGAGAAAAAAAGCCAAAAACAAGACATTTTCAATAAAATATGTTCATATTTCAATAAAATATAGCAAATGTACTCCACAAAACTAATCAAACAGAAAAATCTTTCGCAACAAAATGTTAACAAACCACTTAAATACTTGGCATAAAATTTTCAGCAAATTTAAATAATAATTAGTTTGCAAGGAGCAGTTTGAATTTTGTAATTATGTCGAAAATTAGGTTTTGAGGAAATCAACATTTTTACTTTCTTCTATATCTAATATATAGAAGAAATTATTGAATTCGTGCAAATTTTCGAATTTCGAATTTTGACGGATTCGAACGTTTTGAGGTGTGCTGAGTCCATTTCGACTATTTTTGGAAAATGTCTGTCTGTCTGTGTGTGTGTGTGTGTGTGTGTGTGTGTGTGTGTGTGTGTCACGTCTGTGTGTGACCAGTTTTTTGTGGCCGCTCTACAGCAAAAACTACCCCATAAAATCGAACGAAATTTGGTACACATATGTGTCGCTATGTGAACTTGTGCCCATTGGTTTTTGGCGCGAATTCCTCCAAGGGGGGTGGAGCAATGGGACGTTTTTTGAGTTACGCGTGCTTGCTATTCCTCAGGAGGTAACTGGCGGAATCAAACAAAATTTGGTCCATATGTTGCCATTAACGGGAACAGGTGCTGATTCAATTTTGGTGTCAATAACTCAAACGGGGGTTGAGCTATAGAACGTCTTTGTCGTCAATTGTGACTGCTGTATCTTAAGAAATAATGAACGGAATGAAAGAAAAATTTATCGGCAAGTAGCCCTTAGTGGGTATAGGAGCTGATTTTATTTTGGTGTCAACAGCTAAAAAGGGGGTAGCGCAATCACCCGTTCTTTTTTTCCATTGTGAGTGCTTTATCTCAAAAAGTAATGCTACGTTCTGGTTGAAATTTGGAATATATGTGAATCCATATGTAAACCGGCTTTGGTTCAATTTTGACGCCAATCGCTCCAAGAGGTGTTGATTTTTTTTTTTTTTTTTTTTTTTTTTTTTTGCGAATAAAAATAGTTTTATTAATGCAACAATAAGAAAGATAAATCGTAATAGATTGTCGTCTGCGTATTTCTCGTGATTTTAATTGTATGGAAATGATCGGAAAAATTATCTCAATGATTTAAAATTTTTAATTGTTGCCATCCTGTGTTTGTTAACAAATAAATGTTTGTAATTAATTCAAGAAAGGCTTTTAAAATAACTTTAAATTTTCGCTCTTTGCTTTGCTTTTGCAATAATTCAGACATTGTTCAAGTTTTTGCATGTGTAATTTTGTTTTTGTTGGGAATATTGCTTCCTCATCAAGCATGGGGAGGGATCAGAAAAAGAAAAGAAAAATATAGAAGAAAGTTTCGTGATGGCCACAACATACTAGTTTATTTTACTATTGCAAATTTCATTATTGAATAAACAGTTTTTAATACAAATTCACCACAAATAAGGTCTTATGATTCATTAGAAATAGTATTAGTATTAAAAATTTAAATATTATATGCTTTTTTTTACTCATGCATTTTATATGCATTTCTTATATG
The DNA here is from genome assembly GCF_026930045.1 of Uloborus diversus. NCBI lineage: Eukaryota > Metazoa > Arthropoda > Arachnida > Araneae > Uloboridae > Uloborus > Uloborus diversus. The sequence goes on along the minus strand of NC_072738.1, from coordinate 2,792,067 downwards.
CATTTTTATATGCATTTTTTAGTAAAAAAGGGGGCGTGGCTCCCACAAAAAGTGTTATAACTTCGCCAGTTTTCCACCGATTCAATTCTTTTTTTTTTAAACGGTTCAGCTAAAGGTGTAGTTTTTAGAAATATAATTAATGAAAAAACGTTTTTTTTGACCAATTTTTACTCTTCTGAAAGCCCCTTATCGCTTAATCTTTAAACTCAGCATGTTCTTTTTAGTCATGCTGACATGATAGGTTTTATAGAAACTTTACAGTTATTTTTCCTATACCACGGGTAGAGAGGAAAATTCAACTTTCAGTGGCACAATTATATTTAATTATGCATACTGGACTATTATATACTTCACAATAATTAGGGAAATATTTCAGCAAGTACTTCATAAACATATTTTTGAGAAAATGAAACATGAAAGAAATGGTTAAGTCTTGCAAAACTTGCAATAAATAGCCGTAACTAATAGAATTTTACCTTAGTTCAAGCTACTCTAGTAACAAAAAAAAGCTGATTCCAATGATTAAAATTTAGTATTATCTATAAGACACTTCAATATGTTACGTAAAAAAAATGAGTTAATTAAGGGCATTCCCTCAAGTTCAAACAAGCATCCGAAATAGAGGAAAAAATGAAAATTTCGGAAATTTTTGATTTTTTAAAGTACGATTTCATCATCAAGGAATTCAAAAACAATTACTAAATTAGAGCAGACAGTTAGTTATAGATTGTTTTTCAATCTGAATCTTTTTTTCTGTTATTTTTTCACTAAAAGAGCTTTGAAATCTGAAGTAAATTGGCAAGTTTTCAATTATTGTTAACATTTCAGATTCTAAGAAAGCTCCTAATAAATTTTACTTTCCTCTTTCCTAATAGAGATTTGTTTATAGAATGTGGAAATATTTATTTCTTAAGTGTCCGTTATAATTTACGGAGTTATTGAGTCACAAACTGGCTGCCATGAACTCTGAAAATTTAGGCTTAGCGTAAGCATCACCTTCTAATTTCAATAACAAAGCAACAAACAGTTTTTAAACTTCCATACTTTGCATTCCCTTATATATGTGCACTAGTGGTACCCGCACGGCTTTGCCCGTAATAGAAAATTAAAAGGTCTTTTGGTTCGCCTGAATATTTACAAAAAATGTATTCTCGCCAATTGGCTTGCGCCCATGTTACGGTTCCGCGTAATGATAATTTCGTAATTTATTCGTCCATCTTATGAGAATTTTGTGGATAGGAATGTGGATAGTAAATTGGAATAGAAAAAGAACAACACTGAATTTTCGAAAAATCGCATCAAGGTGCACACCCCCATGCTACAAAGTAACTTTGTACCAAATTTCATGAAAATCGGCCGAACGGTCTAGACGCTATGCGCGTCACAGAGATCCAGACATCCAGACATCCTCCGGACAGAGAGACTTTCAGCTTTATTATTAGTAAAGAAGATGATTTACCTAAATAAAAATTTTCATTGAAATCTGTGGCGTGTCAGCCACAGCTGATTTGCTCATTTCGCATGGAATGACCCAGCAATCCTTTTACTGACCAAAGCTGAGAGTCAGGGATGAAAGAACTTCTTCCTCTGAAAGATAAATTATTTAAATTTCACGTGATTATCGATAGCGTCTTAATGCACAGAAAATTTGTTTGTCGACCAGCGTCTTTTCCTGGAAAAAGGTGATTGCTAAAAATTATTATGTCCTTGAATCGCGACGCTTAATTTCAATTGTATTTGGCTGTCTGTGATCTGTAATAGCTTACAAAATCAATTGTGTCTTGAAGACTTCAGTTAGTCATTTCTGCTCTTGCGGTGGTAACTTGTAAGAGATGCCTTGAAGTTATGTAAGTATTTGTTTCGTATTTTTGAATTTTTTTTTCAGCAATTGATTTTTTGACTATAAGATTTTTGAAAAAGTTTTGATCCATTTACTATGTGGAGGAATTTTATAGAGCTCAGTAAAAAGTTGAGGTTTTGGCTTTTTTTTAATATAAATGATTTTGAATTCCTTAGATGGGACAGTATTTGCCAGTCATAATTAATCCTATTCCACCCATAAAAGTTAACCTCGTAGAAGTACACAAGGCGGATAATTCGTTTTGGAAAGCGATTTATAGTTTTTGATCCATCTGATTCAGCGATTCTTAACCCGTGATCCAGTGGATAAACACCGGTCCTTCGACATTTTTATTCGTCCATGTAATAAGCATTTTCTACTCAGAAAAAAAAAAAATTAATTTGAATTCTGAAATTTTGAATTCAAATTATATTTTTTGCAATCACGAACTGCGACAGGACCCTATTCATTGGAGTTATTGTTTCTAGAAACGGCTCCTGTCCCCCAAAGCCTGCCTCTCCTCCTGTGCGGTTACGTGTGCATAGTTATGTGTGTAAATGTGTAGGCTTGTGTGTGCGCGTAGACCTGTGTGTGCACGTAGGCATGTGTGAGTGTATGTGTGTGAAGTCGTGTGTGTGTGTGTGTGTGTGTGTAAGCGTGCGTGTGTGTAGTACATGACGCCTGCGACCAGGAGAAACGGGTAGCTCAGGACCGGAGCAGCTGCGCCGCCTGCAGAGGCCGGTGGGCGGTGGTGCTGCAGAGGCCCCTGGTCCAAGCTGAAAAAGGAACCAAACGCCAAAGACGGTCAAGTAAGGACAATAAGCAATCGTGATTGCTCAAAAAAAAATCTGACAATCTTTACACGAATTTTGTGATTAATTTTTAATAACTTTCTATGATTTTTTCGAGCATTTATTCACTAGTGTATAATCGTTGCAGTAAGTACTTATCCTCGCATTTAAAGATTTTGTGTTATGTGACTGTTCTTTCATACCAAGATAAGTTTTATTTCTTTTAATTTTTATTTAAAAAAAGGGAAAAAAAAATCCTCACAGTTTTTTCCATTAGTTTTAAATGGTCTGCGAGTCAAAAGTTAGGGGGGGAAAACGGTTTGCGAATTTTTTTTTTTTTTTTTTCAAAAGGTTTTGCGAGCAGCAGATAAGGTTGAAAAACCTGATCTAGATCACATCAATGCAACTGATAATGCGGGCCAATAAATATTTTAATCTTGCAAACGAACAGAAGAAATATTTCATGCCGAATTGAAAAAAGTGAAAGGTTGCAGACTAATTACCATTAGCTTAGAAAGTCCTGTAAAACAATGATATTTTATAAAATTTGAATTACAAATCGTACATAAGATACTCCAGTTTATGAAGAAAAGAGAAAAAAAACAAAAAAAACAAAAACAAAAAAAAAACATTCGTTACAAGCACAGGCTACTTCACTAGAAGCAAACGTCAGTTTTCTCATTTTTACGTTTTTTTTCGATTAAAAATTTCTACATCCCTTTGGAGAGCTGTAATCAGTTATTCCCAATCAACGGATACTATGCATTGATACCATTAGTTTCATGCCAACAGTAAAATGGCGTCAACTAAATGTTGGCAACATTATTTGTTTACTGGTCTTTATTTTGCAGATTATCCAATTGTTCATTGTAAGGCCTCTATTTATATAGCAGCTCTAATTCATTGTATTTGTTGACCGTGGGCGCCCTGAAGCTCTCCGACAGCTTATTTCTCTCTCTATTCCACTGCTGCCTACAGCAAGCAAATAGTACCACAGTATCGCTTTGACCAACCAACACATTTCTCGGAAACATATTTATATGAAGCCATTCTGATGAAGGACAACTATTCATAGTGTCGTTGAGAAAGTTTCAAAGGCAGTCTCGGGTTTATATCCCATTTATAAAAAACTTGTCCAGTTAATATTACCAGGGGATTCTAGTATCATTCCTTTCTAGAACTACTTGCTGCAGGATTTGAATTCTCGCATCAAACGTCCCCATTGTCCATTGATGCAGAATTGTTAATAACATTTGAAACCGTATTAGCATGTGAAATTTTTCAGCTTTGTCTTGTTACTTTCTTCGTGCATACTTTTTCTGCAACTATTCGTATACCTTTGAGAAACACATTTCAGAATAGAAATTCTTAAGATAAAGTAGTTGAAAAATTTTAACCCTAACTCCGGTGGATTAACCCTAAACTCCAGTAGATAGCGTTAATTGTTGACCACTTTTTCGTTTCTTCATACTAAAATTTCTCCTAAAACTAGTCTCACCAGTAAAACAGTTAAGCTACCGGATCCAGTTTAGCTTTGTCAAAATAAAGCATTTCCCTGCGTGTTAAACATATCCAGAAAATGTTATCAAATTATCCTGCAATGGCGCGAGCTTCATTGTTGGTGGCGTCAGCGTTATTCGATCAGTGAATTGGCTATTATATATACAGTGAAACCTGTCCATAACGATATTTTCCTTGGTCCCAGCAAAATGGCAGCACAAATAATCAAACTGTCTGTAACGATAACCTGTCTATGACAATATTTTTTTTAGGTCCCAACAGTATTGTTGTAGACAGGTTTTACTGTATGATGATTTCAATTCACATCAGCAGACTAAGTTCACTCTGGAAGAATATTTCAATTCGAATGGTTAGCTCATATTGACGTGCTTCCAATTACTATCCCACCAATAAATTTCATAAGTATGATTTTTGTCTTTTTTCTTCAGTTCCAACTCTCTATGTCTCAACTTAAAGTTCTTAGGTGGCACATATAATTATTGTACTAATATGACATATATATATTCAAGAATGTTATAACCTATAGCTGGGGCAAAGCTAACTTGACAGCATTGTGAAGGCAAAGCAGATCCTAATCGCACCGTTACAAACGCTGGTAGGTTAGGTTTGCCCCAGCTAAAGGAGATTTCATTTCTATGTAGTTAGCGATTTATCTGCGTAGATTGTCACTTAGTGCCTAGGCGCCGCGACTGGAAGATAATAATGAATATTTCTGATTTCAGTAGCGCTATCTAGTAGCTAATTGACTAACTACACAAATAGAACGCGTATTGCACGGATACCCAAGGATTTGTATATAGGGTGTCTCAAAAGGTCGTTTACAAACTTAACATGCTGGTCTGTCATATCATGATGAACAAGATTTACATAGGAACATGCGTTCGCAAACGCAATGCTGACGCACTCCATGCACACAAAGTCAGACACTAACGGATGCACAACATGTCACATATCTATTATACAAAGACGGTTTTATACAACATTTTAGTCTTTTAGGAAAGCTTAAAGCAGTTGCTAAAATTTGAGTCCTGCCAGCTCTCATAATCACGTTGCAACGACAACGCAGCGATCAGAGAAATCTTGTCAGAATGGATCGTTATTACGACGGTCGGTACTTCGTTCGTTGCGACGGTGTCTGACAGTTAAAGGCAGCAAATTTCAACAACAGCTATAAGCCTTCCTTGAAAACTAAAATGTTTTGTAAAATCGTCTTTGTGTAATAAATATGCGACATATTCTGCATCCGTTAGTGCCTGACTTGGTGTGCGTAGTGCGCCAGCATTGGGCATGCGAACGTATGTTACTATGTAAATCTTGTTCATCATGATATGGCAGACCAGCATGTTAAGTTTGTAAACGACCTTTTGGGACACCTGTATAGTAAACTCCCGATTATTCGCAGAATTAGGTGCACGAGTGCCGCGGATAATAAAAATCGCGGATAAACTGTGAAAAGACTGAAGTGAGGGACAAATAAGTTAAAAATTGCTCCTTCTCAAAAATTTCGATGCATAGTACTTTCTTCAAACAGTGAAAATTTCTACAGAACGGTAAAAATGTATTGTATTTTTGCACAAAGAACTTAACATCAATATAGAACAAGTGTATATACGATGAAGAAAGCACACAAAATGAATAAATTTCATAAATAAAAGAAATGAGTTTAAATTTGCAATTTTTCGACAAAAAAAAAAAAAAAAACATCGGTAATAGATTTTTTCTGCGAATTTCTGTTCCTGATTGTTGATTGACTCGTGGATAATCCGTTCGCGGATAATCGGGAGTTTATTGTAATATACCTGAAGTTGTTTGAAATATCTCTTCGATATTTTAGAGAACACGTTCCCTCGACCATGACGACTCTGCTGGAGAAAGTGGTGTGGTCGGTGGTGCGGATGGGCTTTAGAGCCATTTTCTTCGTCGCAGATTGGATCTTCAACTTCGCCTACAGGGGTGAGGCACAGGAGGTGCCCCCTGTGTGGAATTCGATCCTCCTGAAGTCGGCCACCAGATTGGCGGCTGAAATCAGGGAGGGAAAGGTAAGTGGTGCAATGGTTAGAAGGCGTACCCTATTCTTAAATCGTCCCTTTTCTCTTGGTTTGTGGAAGAGTTATGATATTTATCTGATGCGAAATGCTACCGAGTTTTAGCTAGAATAGGGCCATACAACTTTAAAGGTATCTTAAAATGTTAATGCATCTCACATATTTTACGGTTTTCCATCTTCCATTCATTTATACGGAGCTATTTTGTATCAACCATAATCGAATGAAGGACACAGGCCTAACAAATTTTTGCAACCCGCCAACGCATCAAATACTAGCCAATTTAATTTCTCTAACCTACGGAAACAGTCAAATTGCATGTTATGAATACTTACAGCTTAAATTTCAACTAGTAGTCATTAAGCACACAACTTTAAAAATATTGTAAAAAGTAATGTCGCTTCTTAAAATCCTAAATAATGATAAAATTAAGTAATGACTGAAGGAACCAATTGTCATAAATTTTGGGTTTTAATGAGTCTTTGGGGGGTGGGGGGTCACGAGAAAGTTTTGTGATCACCAGAAGGTCTCAAGTCTGTAGTCTGGCACTCATGGGCTCTTACTCTAAATCGTATCCCGTATTTGTTAGAAAATAAGGTACATTAAAAATAAGGCAAAATGCCCGTGAAACTACAATTACAATGAATTTGAAAGGCGCATTTGTGCCGATTTCAGATTATCTGACGAACAGCGCACGGGTGATTGGACCGAAAAGGTGTACTTACTCCCCTTGCTCTGAATGTAACAGCAAGCAGACCTCGGCTAATGATATTCTATTGTAGGGGCTAAGGCCCCTATATATACGAGCCGATGCATCAGCTTAAGATCAGCCATTTTGGATCGGAGCGCGTGTTTGAGTGGTTGTCTTTTCTGGCAAGTTATCGCGTTTGGCGATTTTTCATTGTTATTTGTGGCACGTGAATTGTTGATTAAATTGAATATTATTTTTGACCAGTTTGGCTAAAACCGAAACTTTGCTCTGGTAACCCTAGCTCCACAACAATGAAAAATCCGATCCAAAATGGCTAAACTTAAGCTGATGCGTCTGCCTGTATCGGCTCTAGTAGGGGCAAGCATAAATCGGCAGCATTCTGATGACTATGCAGATCCTAAACGCAGTCCTACAGCGCTGCCAGGTTAGGTGTGCCCCAACTATAGTTTATCTCGTTATGAACTTTTTGAGCCTTTCTGGACTCATGGAACGGGTCAAGCCTGAAAGAGCTAAACACGGCGTGGTTAGTTAAAACATCGCACTACAACATAATGTCTCGAAGAGAGCAAAATAGATGTACAGTCATCAGAAAGTTACTTAACTGAATGATTTCCTTCCACAGTTGAGGAGTCAGGATGTGGTACTCGCCTACATGGAGCGAATCCTGAAGGTGGAGCCTTACATCAATGCCACAGTCGACAGGCGCTTCGAGGAGGCCATGAAGGAAGCCGCCCATGTGGACACCCTGGTAGCCTCGGGAGCCATGAGCAGAGAGCGGATGGCCAGGGAAAAGCCCTTGCTAGGGGTGCCTCTCAGCGTCAAAGTGCTGCTCACAGTCAAAGGTATGCATGCCTGGTGGCATTCCGGTTTACTTATAATTGGCACGTTTGCAAAGAAAATGCAATAAACTAGCTCGGGATCTGCGCTATTAAAAAATCAGGAAGAAATTAAGGCAAATAATTTTTCACTGTAAAAATATGTGTAACCTTACTCCGTAAATACGGTGGCAGAATTCTGCTCTTTGCGTAACCTTATTCCGGCGGCTAGCCTCCTCCATTGCAATAGAGTAACTTAACTGATTAAACCGGTGCAACGTATAAGCGTTACACCAGTTAATTATCAGTTAAGTTACTCCATTGCTATGGAGGCAGATAAGCTGCCACCGCTTTTACGGAGTAAGGTTACACATTTTTTCTACAATGCTGTAATATGGAGTGTTTAAAGTATTGAGAAAATTTTACAGAAAAAGTAAACGATTGCAATTCGCCTTTCCGCCTTGTCCCTTCAGTACCACATCGTTTAGGGTTTAGGTTGTCTTTCTGCTTCTGCAAGTGTTGAGATGGACGGTTCGAATCCCGCTGTTTATATCTTGTTCTTTTTAATATGTGCAACTTTCCACTGGTTTCTTTTTCTTCACCCTAAAATGGTACAGTATAATTTCACTGGAAAAAGATGTGGCAACATGGATACCAGTAACTTTTACTGTAAAATTTCAGAAAAATGTTTCTCAGTTTGTATTGAGTTTTTTCGATAACGCCCGTTTGCATAGCAACCTGTAGTTTACCAATATGAAATACAGAACCCATTCGCTTTCCTACTTTTACGGAATAGGTCAAAAATGTAAACAGCAATGATCGCTTTTTACCCTTGCGATTCAGAAGTATCTTCAATGAGCCGGCTTTTTGGTCAATGAAAATGGGCTAATGGGGGTGAGGATGAAAAGAGGATATGTGCAGAGTGGATCTAAAATTTTTTGTTGAGGAAGGGCAAGTTCATCTCTTGAGATATTGGCTCTTAAAAGGGAAAATTATGATTCGTTATTGATATAATTTTTAATAATACATCAGTCTCGAAGGGAAGAGTAATCTAAGGCCCCTATATACAGGGTTCTCCGTTTTAACCTGCAAAAAACCTCTATTTTCGCAACCGTTAGTCCTAGATGTATACTTCCAATTACAAAAATGTTCAAAATCAGATGCGGAGTTCAGATATTGAAAGTTTGAAGCAAAAATAAAAATGAGTCAAAGAATAAAAAATTTAACTTTTTATACGGGCCCCAGGTCTCCTAACTTATATTTAGAGAAATAATCTCCAGTAAAAACTATTACTGACGACTTTAATATTTAGACACACAACTGTCTAAATATTAAAGTTGACACAAAAAACTTGACATTTGTGCGACCAAAATTCAAGGAGATATTCCAGTTTAAAGTTTTAAGGGACCATACAGAAGATGCGATTAAAACTTATCACCCTTCAGAAGAATGACAGGTTGTTAAAGTAAAAAACACAAAGTAGTTATATTTTTCATTGATATTGAACAATAAATGCAAATGTTATGCCGTGATACGAAAAAACACAATGAAAAACCTCGAACAATTTGAAAAACCACACTCTATGCTCACATATAATTTTAAACACTTGTTAACTGCTATATTTTCCCCCAAAAGGTGTTATTGACGGCGAGTGTAAAGTGGTGTAAGTCACAAAACGCTGCGTTTCATATCTCTGTGAATAATGGTCATACTATAATTTCAAACTTTTTGTGTTGGAACTATTTTTCAATGGAGAGTGTTTCCCTAAGTATGAGTTAGGGGACCTGGGGCCCGTATAAAAAGATAATTTTTTTTTATTTTTTGACTCATTTTTATTTTTTCTTCAAACTTTCAATATCTGAACTCCGCATCTGATTTTGAACATTTTTGCAATTGGAAGTATGCATCTAGGACCAACGGTTGCGAAAATAAAGGTCTTTTGCAGGTTAAAACGGAACACCCTGTATACGAGCCGACGCATCAGCTTAAGATTAGCCATTTTGGATCGGAGCGCGTGTTTGAGTGGTTGTCTTTTCTGGCGAGTAATCGCGTTTGGTGATTGTTCACTGTGAGCAATTATTAGCGGCACGTGAATTGTTTATTAAATAAAATATTATTTTCGGCAAATTTGGCGAAATCCGAAACTTTGCTGTGGTAACCCTAGCAGCGCAACAATGAAAAATCCGATCCAAAATGGCTAAATGAGCTGATGCGTCGGCCTATCTAGAGCCGCTATATATACAGGCCGACGCATCAGCTTAAGTTTAGCCATTTTGGATCGGATTTTTCATTGTTGCACTGCTTGGGTTACCACAGCACAGTTTCGGGTTTCGCCAAATTTTCCGAAAATAATACTTTATTTAATAAACAATTCACGTGCCGCTAATAATCGCTCGCATTGAACAATCACCAAACGCGAACAATCGCCAGAAAAGACAACCAATCAAACTCGCGCTCCGATCCAAAAAGGCTGATCTTAAGCTGATGCGCCGGCTCGTATATATAGGGACCTTAGGCCTATCTATATAGCGGCTCTAAGGTAATCGAAAGTGAAATATTATTAAAGCACCCATTGAAAATATCTTCATGATTTTGCACCAACTTTCAATTTGTAACGGTGAAAACGAGAGTATAACGCTAAGTTACTCGAAGAGGAAGGTTAAAAAAATAGTTTTCTCTTTCTCCTTGTTCATGTTTCAAGGTCACGAAAATGGCATTTTTTCTTTTACAGGAAATCATAACATAATCTGATGAACTGTGTGTGAGGTCTGAGTTCAGGAAAAATTGACTTCTAGCAAATTTATTAGAACAATGGTCCTTCTAGTGACATTGTGTGCGGATAACGAGTCATTGTTCGTTTCCAAGTACCCAATTTGGGAAGAATATTTGTTAAACTCGAATACATGCATTATTTCTGTGTAAAGAGCGTGCTTATAAATTCTGTGGAAAGCTGTTGTAATAAAAATGAAATGTATTCGAACTCGTCAAAGATTAAGAACAAGAAATACATTATAATCTCGTTTAACCAAGTGACCGGGATCGAACATCCTTCGGTAAGCCGAGAATTTCAGATAAAAAAGAACACCTGAAAATGGTGGTCAGCAGCCCTGGGAAACGTTCACTTTGGATTTAAATATGTAGGGGAATGTGGGCCAAAGTGAAATACTGGACAAAGTGAAATGGTAAAATATATACTTTGTTTATAGCGCCACCTATCGCGTGGTATCTAGTACTATTTTTACTATGTAGTAACACATGTACTCTATTCAAACTAGGAAAAAAATGCTTCTAACATCAAAGTATGTGATAAGGAGAACAATTTTCAAAAATTTATACAGTTGGACTCCGATTTTCGGACCGTTGTTAGGACCGAAACTTTTTTACGTTAAATCGGGGTTATTCGTAAATAGGGGTGCGTTTTTTTTTTTCTTTTTTAATTGCGTTTACCTTATCAAAAGTCCTAATAAGCAACTGCACAAAAATATCCATAATTAGAATGTGTACACCTTTTATTCAGCATTCCGCGACTAATTACATACTAGTTAAGTTGAAATTTTATTGTGCTGAGCAATAGATTTTGACAATTTCTTTGATATTTGACTCGAAATAGTTCTCTTTCGACTTTATGGAGAGAAGAAAATACTGTGTCACTTACAGCCTGTTGCATGAGATGTTTTTACAGTTTCCAATCCATATAAAGTATTAGAAAAAGTAACAGCTTTAATGAGATTTATTATCACTTTCTGCAACAGAATCGCTATTCTTTGGTTGCCTCCTCGCCCGTCAAATATTGCTGATTCCAAGAAGAGTATTTTTCTGCTTCGGACAAGATAGATATATCTTTTGGAAAACAATCCAATATTTCCTAACTGAAATTAACAAAAAAAAAAAAAAAAAAATCGGCTGTTAAAATAATTCGTTCATTCGGGGTTTATTATTCGGTAAACATGGGTTTCTTGCCTTCATTTTGGTTGGGGAAAAAGAAAAATTCGCTAAATTGCGAAATTCGTAAAATAGGGGTCCGACTGTACTCATATTGTAAAATTTTGTTCTCAGTTCTGTCGCTTTTTAACGCTTATAGCAGTGCAACACTTGAATTATTTAGAATTGAAAAATTTTTCTGGTGGTTAAAAAAAAAAGGTGAAATGCAAGGGTAATTTGATGTTAGGCAATATGAATGGCTACTTTCAATACCCTTAAAGTGATTATGTAGAGGTTCCGGTTAAAAGAGTCACGGATAATCATGTTTGGTTTAACGAGGTTCTACAGTACCCGTGTGTCTAAAATAACGTATCACAACCAACAAAGCTACGAAAGCATAAATTTTGAAAAAAAAATTGAGATACGTAGTTAAGGGTTCCAAAGAGCCCCTCTTTCATTGAAAAAAAAGATGTGAGCTTTTGTATGTAATAACTTAAAAGAGTTAACTGACTAGTGTCGTCAAGCTGTCGATGATGATATTGATTTATCAATGTATATCGACTGTGGAAAATGTATCAATAGTCGTTTCTATGATCGAAGTTGATACTAAGTGCAATTGAATTGAAACGTTTCCTCTTCTACACTTTCTTTTTTTTTTTTTTTGCTGGCTAATGTCATGAACTTCCTTCACAAGAAAGCGTACAGCGGTCGGAGTAGATATTATTTCAATCGAAATGTCTTATAAAAATTTGAACTATTTTGGCCGCACGATATTCCTCATGGAATGTTTTTCCTTATTTCCTACCGTTGTTTAAGTGTACATTGGTTCGTTTCGCACTGCGTGGTTTTAAACTGAGCATTATCTGACCTGCTGTTTTCCATTCCTGATGAGATCTGTAAATAATGTAAACAAAATCTTTGTGTCCCCTTCTCCCCTCAGGGATGAGGAGTACGGCCTCTTCCATGCTCTTCCTCGACACCAGGGCTGCCGAGGACGCCCCGAGCGTGGCCGCCCTAAAGGAGGCTGGGGCCATCGTCATGGCAACCACCAACACACCGGAAATGGGACTGGGCTTTGAAACGAACAACTACGCCCACGGGAAGACGTGCAACCCCTACGACATCACCAGGACCAGTGGAGGGAGTAGCGGTGAGTTCTATTCCTTTGGTACAATTCTGTTGTACATGGTGACAGTAATTTTGTTGGCGAGAAAGAATGATTTATTGGATGTCATTCACACGGGAAAATAGTACATATTGTTGCCATGGCGGATTTACAGGGTTGGGGGTCCATCGCAATGTATTTTTTAAGGACCCCTTCAGGGGCGGATTTATAGTCTATTCAAGGGGGTGGTGGTTGAAAACCGTAAAAGCCTCCCCCCAAACCCGTCACCTGAGGAGGGGTCTCTTGGAGTCAATTGCTCCAAGCCTCCCCCCCTCCTCTTTTACAACGTAAACATTTTTTCCGACATGGGGATCAGAGGAGTGAGTCCTATACTCTGATTTTATGCCGAATATAAGGGAAAACATTGTAAAACAAGCCTTTAGGAAAGAAAGATCAGCTTTGAGGACTTTAAATATTTGAGGTAAGAGTACCCCCATGACTTTCCCAACTTGCTCCAAATGCCCCTCTCTAGCCCCTCAGAAGAGTGTTAATGGCTAATATAATGCTCCTTTTCCCTCGAAATAAAAGTAACGGCTATGAAATCATCTTGGGGGGGGGGGGGGGGGGGGGTTGCAAAAAGCGGGACGTATAGGGGGAAAACGGCAGTCGTATTTGGATTCAGGGGTTATTTTACATAAGAATCAGCAAGAATTATTTCAGTAGCAATTTAAAGGTTTTTTTAAAAATTTTATTTGTTTCTTTATTTGTTTCTTTATTTATTTATTTTTTGCTTCACGCAATGTTATTCAAGTTCCCGAAAAAAAAAGGGGGTGGGGGTAATTTAAAGCAAATTTATAGAATTTACCTGTACTGAAATAGTAGCAATTGCTAGTAATTTCTTCAATTTCATGTAATTCTTTTCAGAAAATGACGGTTATGAAGCAGGCGGTCACCCTCACCGCCCCCCTCAGTTAATGCGCCACTGGACCCCTTACCTGTTACAGAATTATATAAAGCATTTATCATGTACATTTTTTGCTCCTTGCAGTTATGACATACACGACATAGCAAATTCGCCACTGTGTTGCTGTAAGATAAAGAATTTAGTCAGAAGTTTTCCATCATCACACACGGTTGGCGGGACTTTGCTACTCTGCAAATAACCCATCGGTAAAATAGTTCCCCTTGTCACGGATTTGTCAGCATGTTGCCGTTGATCAAATTGACTGTAAGGCAGATTTTGCAAAGCATCAAGCCTACATTTCACCACTTCCTGCATCCGTTCTTGAACTTAAATCAAGAATCTGCACTGTAATTAATTTGATGAATCGAAATACCTGGTGCAAATTCGAGGCAAGAACTGGTTTGCCGATGGGACGTCTGTAGAGTAATGAACGGTAGTTACATCGAGCATTGGAGACAATGATAAACTTGACTATTTCTGTATCTTACAATATGTTCTTTCATTTTTTTCTCCGTAAATTACATTAAATAAATCATTCCTTTTGGCCAACTAATTTGTAGACGCCCTGTATAGACGTATACATATATTGATCGTTTTCCACGAGAAGGCACTTGACTCCTCCCTCGTCACGTGGTATCCGATGATTCTATTTCGCTGTTTTCGGCAGAAGGTATATTCGGATCATAGCATTTTGTTGTAAAAGCAGCAGTTTTCAAAATGTAAGAATAACTAAAATGACAACAGACAAGTGAAGCAAGTGATATAAAGGACACTAAGACTTTTTTGAACATTAAAATGCACGCCCCAGTTAAGAATGTCTGGTTGTCTCCTTTAGAAGAGCGTGAATAGCTTACCGATCACTCCTGCGTAAAATGAGAATCTGCGTTCGAGGAGGCGTGGCGAAGTGCCTTCTCACGAAAGACGGACAATACTCTAGGTTGCCAAATCCACCAACATGTTGAAACAGCTCCAAATTCTATGTAATAGCAACTGCGGATATTTTTGCTAGGAGATGCTGCTGATGTCTTTTTTGCGGTATTAATTTAGATGAATTGGTGAATTTGCGATTAACGGTGAATTTATGATTAACATTTTTATTTCATTTTATATTTTGTGCAGGACAGTGGGGAGTCTAGAGGGCAGGACATCGGGCTCGCGTTCCGAGGATCTCAGGTTCGATGCCCGAAGCTGTAAAGACCTTCTGGGTGCAAACGGGATGCGTGCTCGTAGAGTCCTGTGGTTGGACTACGGGTGCAGGAGGTTACCACGAGTACAGGAGACTGGATATACAGTCGGACCTCCATATATCGAAGTAGCAAATTGCCGGGAAAAAATTCGATAGACAGAAATTGCGATATATAGAAACGATCTTATTTTATCATAAAAATCTCTTAAAACATTAAAATTAAAGCTTATTTTCGTGTATGAAAATCAATTTCTAATTTATACGAGCATTGGATAAAATGAAAGTTAATTAAAAAAATAACAGAAATTACATTTTTGTGCCTTCATACATCTTCATTCTTCGGCAATTCAACTTGATCCGCAACATTAGGGGATTTTCGTTTTGACAATGTAATCGAGAGAAAAGTAAAACATCAATCTACTTAACTTGAATGATTTTTGCTGAATCTAAAAAGACTAAGAATGATAATCAACAGACAAAAGGCATAACTTGAAACCGATTTTACAGTGTTACTTGTTACAACTAATATTTGAAATAAACTTAAGGGAATTTAAGAACTCCAGAACGGGAACGACGACCTATGTACGCACCCCTCAACCTCAGATTCTTTATGAGTTTCGTAGCAACCTTTAGTGAACAAAATTTTCTCCCCTAACCTTCATTTTTCATGAGATAAACAATCTGAAGTGGAAAAAAAAATCTACGAATGTCTCGAATTTTTTTTCGATATATAGAGATTTTTTCGATATATAGAAACAATTTTTCATGTAATAAACATAGAAGTTTGCTGGGAATTCGATATATAGAAAATTTCGATATGTGGAAGTTCGATATATGGAGGTTCAACTGTAATTTCTCGTCCCTTCAGCATGACGTCTGAAGTGTGGAGGTGGAGATGACTGGTGGCTCATTCTCTCAATGTTTAAGTCGGTTATTGTTGTTTTGTGCTTGAGGAAACTTTCGGGATAATTTATTCTTATGAAGATTTTTCGTTGCTAAATTTTGGCGTAAACGATTCAATACTGCCGCAGAACTACTTTTATGCGCACTGTTAAAAATTCAGGAAAATTTTCTAGTAATTGTTACTGTAAAATGACGGACTAACGCATAGCTGATTTTTACGGTAATTTATACCGGAGAAATAAGCGATCCCAGCGCCAATTGGTTGCTGCGGCCTACCGAGGATACCGTAAAATTTTACAGTAACATTTGATTTTTACGGTAATAGTTACTGGCAGCATGGATGCCAGTAACAATTACCGTAAATTTTCCGGAAAAATTTTAACAGTGCGCTCTTTATCCTAGCCTCAATTTCTCCGTGTCAGTTGAGAATGAATTAAACCACATTTTTTATGTCTTACTTGCACTTCTGTTATGTTGAGTCTTGAACTGAAGTAAACGCTGCTCCCTTTGTCAAATCTTATAGTTAACAAATGCGGGTTTTGGTATTCCCATTCTATCGATTGTTCAATGGGCAGACAGATAGACAGATATCATGTCAAGGAAAGAGTGACTTGAACTGAGAAAGACTTCAATTAATACCAACGGGGCAATAAAAAGTTCTAACCTTTCTTAGTACCGCATACGAGAAATGTGTAACTCATGAACTCCTACCTATGAAATAGCATAACAGGTTTCGCCATCTTTGGCTCTCGTGTTAATCCGCCATTACGACAAAAAAACATCTGGAATTGAAAAACTTTTCATCTTTTCCTCAAAAATTTACTAGAATAACTTTCTAATACTTCTCCTTTCATATTTAAATCACATAAAATCCATGTATTAAAACTGAAAAATTAGTATTAACGGAAAAGATTGAAGGCTTGTGTACGACGTGTGGTTTTTCTCTCATTTTTAATGGCCCAATTGCGTTTTACTTTCTTCTATATCTAATATATAGAAGAAAGTATTGGATTCGTGCAAATTTTCGAATTTCGACGGATTCGAACGTTTTGAGGTGTGATGAGTCCATTTCGACTATTTTTGGAAAATGTCTGTCTGTCTGTGTGTGTGTACGTGTGTCCGTGTGTGTGTGTGACCAGTTTTTTTGTAGCCGCTCTACAGCAAAAACTACCGCATGAAATCGAACGAAATTTAGTACACATATGTGCCCCTATGTGAACTTGTGCCCATTAGTTTTTCGAGCGAATTCCTCCAAGGGGGGTGGAGCAATGGGACGTTTTTTGAGTTACGCGTGCTTGCTATTCCTCAGGAAGTAACTGGCGGAATCAAACAAAATTTGGTGGTGCTGATTCAATTTTGGTGTCAATAACTCAAACGGGGGTTGAGCTATAGAACGTTTTTTGTCGTCAATTGTGACTGCTGTATCTCAAGAAATAATGAACGGAATGAAAGAAAAATGTATCGGCAAGTAGCCCTTAGTGGGTATAAGAGCTGATTTTTTTTTGGTGTCAACAGCTAAAAAGGGGGTAGCGCAATCGCCCGTTCTTTTTTTCCATTGTGAGTGCCCTATCTCGAAAAGTAATGCTACGTTCTGGTTGAAATTTGGAATATATGTGAATCCATATGTAAACAGGCTTTGGTTCAATTTTGACGCCAATCGCTCCAAGAGGTGTTGATTTTTTTTTTTTTTTTTGTGAATAAAAATAGCTTTATAATTGCAACAATAAGAAAGATAAATCGTAATAGATTGTCGTCTGCGTATTTCTCGTGATTTTAATTGTATGGAAATGATCGGAAATATTATCTCAATGATTAAAAAATTTTTAACTGTTGCCATCTTATGTTTGTTAAGAAATAAAATATTTGTAATTAGTTCAAGCAAGGCTTTTAAAATAACTTCCAATTTTCGCTCTTTGCTTTGCTTTTGCAATAATTCAGACATTGTTCAAGTTTTTGCATGTGTAATTTTGTTTTTGTTGAGAATATTGCTTCCTCATCAAGCATGGGGAGGGATCAGAAAAAGAAAAGAAAAATATAGAAGAAAGTTTCGTAATGGCCACAACATACCAGTTTTTTTTTTTTTTTTTGAAATATTACTTCTTTCGCTGTAATTATAATAACCAAGGATAAAACGAGCATTTTAATTTTTTCTTAGGAGGAAGAAGGAAGTATTAAGCGAACAAATGATAGATTGGTGGTTATAAGATACAATAAAGACAGCGATTTGAAGACAATTACGATTATTGACTCTTCTCTAGTTATTTGTGAGATCTCTCGAGTTTTCGACGCCTACTAGTACGATAAGTTTAAAAAAGATGGGAAAGAGTGTACTTAATGAAAGCTGCCATAGATTTTCAAAACGATCGCGTTGGAGGGGGCGGGATAGTAATTTTGAAAATGTTAAGGCTATCATATGAAAATAGGAAGGGGGGTGGGGCAAAAGTAAGACACCGACAAGATATACGGGCAGAGCAACTCAGAGAGAGTAAGGTGCAAAGCTCACCATGGGTTTCTATATACACTTGAGCAAGTTGTACCACGGAGAGTTGACGGATTAACTGGAAGCGGAAACAGAACACTTCATTTTGTAGAAGTTACGATCAGCGAAAGCGATCGTAATTTGTTAGCAGCAGCTTACGAGCAAATACAGTAAAGCTTCTACCTTAAGAAGCTTTACTATTTGCTCGTTCTCGTTGATTCTACCTGTTCCAAAATGAAATGTTCTGTTTTCGCTCCCGGTTCATTTGCCATCTCTCCGTGGCACAAATAAAATACTTACTTAAAACTTACCCCCCCCCCCGAATCAAATAAATCATAGTGGTGGTGCCCATTTCTTTTCTATCTGAGGTCGCAACTGATATTAAAATGATTCTCACGAGACAGAACATATATAAAATAGAAATATATTTAAAATGTTTTGTAAATATTGTGAAAAAAAAACACTCAATGAGCAAAATGAATTACAAACCAAGAATTATTAACATTACTGCTTGCTTATTTAACATTGATTAGAATTTTCCCTTCACTTTTTGGAAACCAATATCTGATCTCAAATTTCTCAACAATCATTCTTAGCACAGAATGCAGATGATCACTTGTTTTGAAAAATTCCAGAACAATTACAATTTTCGGAACAATTAATTTTTGGAAAAATTCCATTAATATGAAGCTCCGAACCGAAAACCATGATGACATGGTTTTCGGTTCGCAGCTTCGTATTAGCTTAGAGCATCGCAGGTTGGTCGATAGTGGCTAAGAACAGTCTCGATAAAGCCACCTTTCAAACAATAACAGCAACCCACATGGCCCGCGGATCGGAGGCTAGCCAAAACTGGATACGAACACTCTTGTCTTGGTAAAGTCACTTTTCGAAAGAAAAAAAAAATACAAAACTCGGTACATCCGTTTAGAGGGACTTCGATGCTACAGACAAACAAACAGATTCATACACAGGTTTAACTTATAACGCTCTTCCTTTTTTGACTTCGGGAGAATTTTTGAGTTTATTGATTGAACATCTCACTCTTGCTTATTTCTTTTCGGTACCAATATTAATTTAAACCCTTTGCTGATTTAACCATCCGAGTCGGAAAATAAGAAAAGCTAAAGCTTGATCCTCTCATTTTTGATACCACTTTTCTCTATTTTAGATTGTTTCCCCACGCAAGTAACATACATGAAGTATTTTAGCATATGAGCATTTTATTTATTCTCATTTTTAAGTGGCAAATGGCGCTGTTAAACAAAAGTTGACCTTTTATTATTTTTTACCCTGAATGTAAAGCTAATATTTTGGTCAGATACACTCATATGTGCATAAAAATAACGGCAAAAAGGTTTACTTCGTTCTTTTCCTTTGAATGGAGAATATGAAATTATGAATTGTTACAATATCAGTTCTAGAAATTGCACAGTAAAATTTCTAATTTACTTGCTGTGTATTGGTGAACATTTGATACAACTGAAAATATTTGAAGTGTATGAAATTAAGTATATTAGTATGTTTTTATTGAGCAATCACGATTGCTTATTGTTCTCACTTGACTGTTTTGGTGTGCTATTTTCCCGCCAGCAGCCTCTGCAGCATCACCGTCGACCGGCTCCTCACGATGCTGCTCCTCTAGCGAAAGCCGTCTCCAGGTTGCATCCATACCCTACACACACACGCATACACTCACACACATACACACACTCATGCCTGCGCACAGACACAAACACACACTCCTACACACACACACATACACACACTCATGCCTGCACACAGACACACATATGCCTACACACACACACACAAACGAACGCCTACACACACTCGCGCGTATACACACAGCACTGCATACACAACACGCACGCACACACATGCATACATACACACGCACCCACACACATGCGCCTACACAAACACACACGCGCATTCATACACACACACGCTCGTGATTGCGAAAAACATAATTTGAATTCAAGATGCCAAAAATTCAAATTAATATAATTTTTTTTTTAATATTTTCGTTCAGAAAGTTCTCTCTTCATGTACAAATAGTAGTCCTCAATTATCGATTCCCAGAAAAATAGAAATTACTTTTCACATCCTCCAGCAAAAGTTTTCCCATTTGAAATGAACCTAATTCGCAGTAATTAATAGATATTTCGAGGTATCATGAGTTTATTTTCTCCATGCGTGGATCCAGAGGAGGGCCATGAGAGATCATGATCTCCCTCTCTTAATCGTCCAAATATTTGGGAACTTTTATTCACCAATTTGATATACAGTAGTACCTCCTTTAAGGGACACCTCTGAATAAGGGACACCTCTATTTAATGGACACTTTTTCCGGTCCCAGTCCCTTTGAATAGCGACCTCCATGTATGTACCTCTGATTAAGGGACACTCTGTCTAAGGGACAGCCATGGAGAAAATTTGCAGTAATTTATGAAAAAATGCATAAGAAATAAATGCATATGAATTGAACTTATTGGAATAAAGGTTCTTTTTTTTTTTTTTTTTTTTGTCTAAAAAAATAATTGGTAAAAGTTTGCCTTGACATTAACATGTTAAGTAGCAAATATGTGTTTTAAAATTCTTAACGAGATTTACATGCATGCTTTTCTTTCTGAGTAATTTATTCATTTGGGTTCAGCTCCGATGGATAGTGCACGGCCCATGACAAACTTTTGATAGAAAATTGAAATGTATTCACACTGTTATTTACATTGAATTGTAAATTATGTGACATGAAGCAAGTCCATGAAACAAATTATACTTCGAAATTATTTCTATAAATTACTAACTAAACTTTGTGGATTAATACTGATAATTCTACTAAATTTCTTATTAAATTTCAATTTTTAAAATATTTATTTCCCTTTGAATTAATTCTGAATTTTATTTAGCATGCATAAAATATTTTCAGTGTTTAATCGTTTTTAGTTTTAACAATGTTAATAGTTTTTGGTTATGGTATTAAACTAAGTGCACAGTGTGCATCAATTCATGTACCTCCGAACAAGGGACACCTCTATTTAAGGGACAAAAAGTCCAGTCCCCTTAGTGTCCCTTACTGAGAGGTTCTACTGTACAATATAGTGTTAACTGGAAAATGTTAATTAACGACCTCATATTTCCCGTGTGAGTGAATGTGCCTTAAATATACATTTTAAAAAGTTTCTTTTTTCAGGTTATGAAAGTTAATCAAGTACACGATAAAACTCACTTTACAACATAGTGTGAGACCAAACTTATCTAATTGGCACCCACCGCATCTTTTCATAATCATTTTTCACAAAAAAAAAAAAAAAAACAAATCATTTTAAAGAGTCAAAAAATATATATTGTTACGAATTTTGTAAATAGTAATTGTGTTTTCCGATTAATTTGTTATAATCTGGCTAATTTTGGCGTTTATTCCATTAATTTTCATCTAAAATTATCTTAGTAATGTAACCTGTAAATAGTTTCTTGTTATGAATATACAACCCCCTTACATTCGAATGAAGTATATGATCCCCTCCTTTCTGAATGATAAGATTTGTGACTGGAATAAAAGGAAAATATGAGAAATTGGTAGAACGTTGTAGGATTTTCTGGATCTTTCTTTGCTGGTATAAAATTGCCGGGCGTCTTGTGAATGAAGGAGAGTCAGTTAGTTTGCTTTCTAACTGTAGAGTCTCGTTTTCGGCGTTCCATTTGGAAGTGTGTATTAGCCTTTGCGCTGTGTTTTTGCGTATTTTGATGTAAATACGTGTGTGACCGTTGAGTTTATGGTGTTAATTGATGTTTGCCTTATTACTATGGTTAATTTAGCAGTTGCTAACGATATTTCTTGTCCATAGTTGTAAATAAATCTCCTGTGTTTTCTCAAGAACTGTGTCGTCATTTAAAGAACGATACAAGTTGCACCGAACTCGTAACAATATACTTTTTAAATACTTTCAGGAGAGAACATGTCTGAAATAAGAACAAACTTCCCCTTTTCTACGAATATTTTCCTTATTCCCACACGTAGGGCTACTTGAATTCGCTCAAAACTAATTAAAATAAATAAATAAATGAAATAATAATTTTTTTAAAAAATGTTAAGTTTTCTCAATCAAGGAGTGCAGACAGTTTTCAACATATTGCCTTTTTTTCCCCTTGATGCATTTTGTTTTCTATTCGAATGCTTATGCTCCATAGTTGATGGCCTTATGTTTCTAAAAGTAATTTTGAATACATTTCGGTCTATATTTTTTCATTTTTTTATTCATTTTAAATATCATACACTCACAAATAATAATAATTATTTGTGAGTTGATGGCCTTATGTTGATGGCCTTATGTTTCTAAAAGTAATTTTGAATACATTTCGGTCTATATTTTTTCATTTTTTTATTCATTTTAAATATCATACACTCACAAATAATAATAATTATTTGTGAGTTGATGGCCTTATGTTGATGGCCTTATGTTTCTAAAAGTAATTTTGAATACATTTCGATCTATATTTTTTCATTTTTTTATTCATTTTAAATATCATACACTCACAAATAATAATAATTATTTGTGAGTTGATGGCCTTATGTTGATGGCCTTATGTTTCTAAAAGTAATTTTGAATACATTTCGATCTATATTTTTTCATTTTTTTATTCATTTTAAATATCATACACTCACAAATAGTAGTAATTAAAAAGTGATGCTAAAATATATGAAGCGATCACTAAAGATTTATTATCTATGCACTAAAGAAACGTGCGCAAGTTTAATAAAACAAAATAAAAGATTTTGATTTAAAAAATGTCAAGTTTGAAAAACCTATCTATTTTAAAGCAGACGAAAGGGAAATGAAAACGAGCTGATGTGTGCATCACATGACTTCCTTTTACTCCAATTTAAAGTCATTTCCCCATTATTGGCATTTTTAATGTGATTCAATAGTTTACTCTCTAAATATCTCCAACAGTGGCCAAATTGAAACCAGATTTATAAAAAAAAAAAAAAAACCGCCAAATTCGTCGCCAAGTTGGCAACAAAACTTGGCGACCAAAAGCTTGGCGATATATTGCCAAGTGTTTGCCAAATTATAGCACCGCTTGAGTTAACATTGAAATTAACAATGATTTTACCCCAAAAAGGTGTAAAAGACCCCCTTTGGAACATCCGAATGCAACCAAAAGAGAAGGTGCACAACTAGACCCCACTTGGAGTCTATGTGCAAAATTTCGACTTTCTAGGACATACCGTTCTTGAGTTATGCGAGATACATACACAGATACGCACATACATACGTACATGCGGACGTCACGAGAATACTCGTTGTAATTAACTCGGGGATCGTTAAAATGGATTCTTCAGGTGTCTATACGTTCTTAGGCATGTATCCACGTGTGGTCGGATTGAAAAAAAAAATCAATATTCATTCGGGGGCGAGCAAAATGGAAATTAAGGCCGATTGTTGAGTGAAAATTTTTTCGCGAATACAATACTTCATTTTTTGTAAAAGGAAGCAAAAAAAAAAAAAAAAAAAAATTCGACATGTGTTCATTTAAATTTTAGTCATTCCTTTGGTATTTAATTATGCCTTCGGTACGAGAAACTCATAAGCTGGATATGATGTACAGAATAATCATTCATAAATACCGTTTATAATCCCGTTTAAGTTCATTAATATTCTTAAACGATACAGAAATAAAATGACGAGTAAAAAAATATATCCTATCTGAGAGCATTGCCAAAATGTATAAACAAATAAAATTAAACACTATTTTTAGATCTGAAAACAGCAAACAATGTTTATTACCAGAGACGTGATTCCTGAAAATTAATTTATAAGCAATCATAATAGATCATGTGACTCACTATGTACCAATCAGAAAGCGAATACCCCCCCTCCCCCCAGCAACGAAAAAATAAAATCTACAATCAATCTTGATTGCTTTAAAAAATGTCTGGTTCAGAACATCCGCTAAAGATGCTAAGTTGCGGTCTCTTAAAATGATTTTGTAATAGTTTAAAAATAATTGGCTCTATATAAAGAGAGATGTGAAAAAAAAACCTTAATGGTTTTTGTCCCGAGTCTCTATAAGTTTTGGAAAAAACCGAAGATTGTTTAGCCTGCTTAAACTGAGTTTTTTAATTAAAAAGATTATGATAAGATGTTTTAAAAATATTGTTTTTTACATTAAATAAAATATTTTGAAATAAAAACTCGGTTTTCCCAGCTGTAAATCAATAAGTGGAGCAAAAAAATTCAGTGGAAAACCTTTGCTCCGAACTGTGGGGTGAATGCTTAGAAAAGGTGTGTTGAAAAATTAGAAAGAGTAATAATAATAATAATAAACGTTTCTAAATCTTTTGGAAAGTAATTTGATAGAAACGACACTATCACTTTATAGAACGTCAAAAAATCTGTAGAAAACTAAATATATGCTCTCAGCATATGTAACCAGTGATGAAACCTTTAAAAACTTTATAAATAAAATATGTGACAGCATCATTGCTAGTTAAACTGAAGCGTTTCTGTAGCCTTCGTTTCGGAAATAATTTGCTTCTATTGAGCAATCAACAATTGCCTACTGTTTTCGGTTGAGGTAATACGAGAGTCACATTCCATTCATTGATTTTACACTAATTGCCGTACGCAATATGTTAAGTAATAGTAATAGAACGTATATTTTTCTCATACATTGAAAGAAACTGCAACTTTCCCTAGTTTTTAGATTATTTCATTATATATTTTTTTTCAAACTGTAGAGGGTGTTTTGGGTTACCTCATATTTTTACTAGATTAACAACATTCGTTGCAAAAATTATTTTAAATAATTATACTGGTAAACGATGCCTCCAGCTGAAAGTGGAAATGAAAGTGCTAAGTCTCTCGTCAACAAAGAAGGGAGGTGGGTTGCACGCATTTAATCTATTGTCTAAGAAGAAGACGAGTTTGGCAAATTTCAGTTCTTCAAGTATTGAACAGTTCTACAGTGTTAATATTATTGATGAGGAGTTGGACCATTTCGACAAATTTCAGCTTTACAAGCATGGGACAGTTCTATATCTGTTGCTATTATTGATAGAGGACTGAGCCATTTTAACAAATTTCAACTCTTCAAGCTTGGAAAAGTTCTACATCTGTTGCTATTTTTGATGAAGAACTGAGCCATTTTGACAAATTTCAAATATTCAATCATGGAGCAGCTTGACATCTATTGTTATTACTGGTGGAGAAGTGAACAATTTATCAATTTCAACTCTTCAAGCACGGAGCAATTCTACATCTGCTGTTATTTTTGATGAAGAACTGAGCCATTTTGACAAATTTCAACTCTTCAAGCTTGGAAAAGTTCTACATCTGTTGCTACGAGGCGTATTTTTAAAGTAAGTTCCGTTTTGATATAATAAAAAAAAACGAGTACAGATAGAGCAAAGAAATTTATTGCACAAAAATCTACCATCCTTACGCTATTTTTTGACATTTCTCCCGTGATTTTCCAAACATTTGTCATAGCGTGGTACAGGTTTTTGTACACCTATTCATAGAAAATTGCCGCCTGTGTAGTCAGCCATGGGATAACATGTTCTCTGAGCTCATTATTGCTGTTGTGCCACAGACCACCTACGAAAGACTTTAGATGCCGAAACAAATGAAAGATGTTGCGAGCGAGGTGAGGGCAGACCAGAGGATGTTCAAAAACGCCCCAGCCAAAGCCCTGTAAGAGTCCTCATGGTTGACTAAACGGGCGGTAACTTTGTACGAATAGGTATACAAAAACCTGTACCACGCTATGACAAATGCTTGGAAAATCACGGGAGCAATGTCGAAAAATAGCGTAAGGGTGGTAGATATTTGTGCACTAAATTACTTAGCTCTATCTGTACTCGTTCCTTTTTTATATAAAAACGGAACTTACTTTAAAAACACGCCTCGTATTTCTGATGAAGAACTGAGCCATTTTAACAAATTTCAAATATTCAAACATGGAGCAGTTTGACATCTATTGTTATTAATGACGGAGAAGTGAACAATTTACCATTTTCAACTCTTCAAGCATGGAGCAATTCTACATCTGTTGCTATTTTTGATGAAGAACTGAGCCATTTTGACAAATTTCAAATATTCAAACATGGAACAGTTTGACATCTATTGTTATTAATGACGGAGAAGTGAACAATTTACCATTTTCAACTCTTCAAGCTTGGAAAAGTTCTATATCTGTTGCTATTTTTGATGAAGAACTGAGCCATTTTGACAAATTTCAAATATTCAAACATGGAACAGTTTGACATCTATTGTTATTAATGACGGAGAAGTGAACAATTTACCATTTTCAACTCTTCAAGCATGGAGCAATTCTACATCTGCTGTTATTTTTGATGAAGAACTGAGCCATTTTGACAAATTTCAAATATTCAAACAAGGAGCAGCTTGACATCTATTGTTATTACTGGTGGAGAAGTGAACAATTTATCAATTTCAACTCTTCAAGCATGGAGCAATTCTACATCTGCTGTTATTTTTGATGAAGAACTGAGCCATTTTGACAAATTTCAAATATTCAAACATGGAACAGTTTGACATCTATTGCTATTACTAGTAGAGAAATGAACAATTTACCAATTTCAACTCTTCAAGCATGGAGCAATTCTACATCTGTTGTTATCACTGATGGAGAACTGAGACACTTTAACAAATTTCAAAGCTTGAAATTTGCTGTCATTTGCTTGAACTCTTCAAGCCAGGATCAGAGAAAATGAAATGTTTAGCCGACGCCGCTTAGGAAAAAAATCAGACATTCTATCTCCTATTCATTGATTAAGTGTGGCATTCGATTTTGTAGGATAACTTAATGTATTTGTTAATGAGGCCAAACTTAATTAAAAAGCGATAATAACTTACAAGAATAACTATTCTTGACTGGAAAAAGTAAAATTTCTGAACCAAAATTGCATACAGTACAAGTATTTCAGTAGTTGTTTCAAAAGTCAAATTTGATTAAAATAAATAAATCTATATCTATCTATACATAGTATAAAATGAAGTCTCCAAAAAGCGTCTGTGTGTTTGAACTCGCAAAACTCGAAAACTACTCGGCCGATTTTGCTGAAATTTTCACAATTTGTTCCTTTAAGCTCTGAGAAGGTTTTCAGATCAGTTCGAAAAGAATTCGACGAATAGTTCTTTTTTTATTCCAATTTAGGCCCAATTTTCACATAGCCCGAATATGGGGGGGGGGAATTACTCGCAAGTAGTAATATTATATATCGTTGGAAAGGGAAGAATTTTCCGCGTTCCACGCAATTTGTTCCAATGCTCTAACTTAATTGCGGCGGGAGTTATTTGCGTTTTTAGCTCTGATTTTTTTAGGCTTATCTGAAATTTAGGCACTACTTTCTTCATTAAATAAATCAATAAAAAGTGAAGGAATTGTCCCACAGCTTTCTTTTTGACGCCATTGGAAAAAGCGAGCTTTTTTACTCCAGATTTAACTCGACCTATGGTCGAAAAAATAAGCTTTTATCTCGAAAGGAAAAAAGTTACAAGCATTTTTAAATCAAGTTTTAAAAATCTCGATTCCATTCAAATTGTGAATCATTTTCTTCCGCATTTTAATTCCTTAAACTTATTTTATTTTGTGTTTCCATGGTTACGCATTTTAAATCCATCTTTCTGGATCTAATTTCTTAAGAGTATTTTAATATCTGTCGTCATTGTTTGGAAGGGAAATCATGATATTTTTTCAATGCATTTTTTATGCCTGATTGTTGAATATACGTCACTTGACACAATTTTTATTTTCAAGGTAGACCGGGCAAAGCCGGGCAACGCAGCTAGTAAATAAATAAATGCAATTTTGCATGGAGTCACTAAGAGCAATATGATAGAACGGATTGTCATAGATGAAAGAGCTTTCACCTTCTTTTAAATTGCAGCACATTTCAACAGAACCTTTTGTGATTTCAGGCGGCGAGAGTGCTCTGATCGCAGCGGCCGGATCCGTCATAGGATTGGGGAACGACATGTTGGGAAGTGTTCGGGTGCCAAGCTTCTTCACCGGCATTTTTTCCCACAAGCCCACTAGAGGTAGGTACACAAGTATATAGTGAGAAATAAATCTTTCTAAAAACTTTTAAATGATGTTTTGAACAGAGGAAATATACGGAAACCAGAATTGTTTCCAAAGTTTCGAAATATTGTAACCCACAATTTTGTACTTGCTGAAGGGGAGTCGGTACCCTGTATACGCGTACTGTTAAATTCCTGAACTTTGCATAGATTTTCTTCAAAAAGTTTTAATGTTAGAAAGTTACACTTTTCGGTGTTTTCAAGAGATTCGAGTCTACTGAAGGGCAACTTCAAGTTAATATTTTTTGTTTCATAATTTATGAATTTTTAATCAATAGTCACTTTTTAATTGAAAAAAAAAAAGACTTTTTGAACACAATAAACTGTTTAGAAAAAAGCATAAGTTCTTCAACATTTTATTTATGTATTTATCACTGTATTTCATTGTAAATATATAAACTGGTAAAGAATAAAATGTAGTGAAAACGTCTGCTCAATTATAGTTTTCTGGAAAAAGTAGCATGAGTTTTAAAAATTGACGTTTTGAGAAAATTGCTTTTGAAAGTAAAATTGTACTTACATTAATCGCATATGTTTTTTTTTCTTCCAATACTGAAATTGAATTACTTTTAGTTTACGTAGAAAAATCGATTCAGTGCCATTTAAAAGCTATTGATCTGAGTATTTTGAATGTAATAAAACGAAAAATTGATTTTTTAATGCATTTTAAGGTTCCAACTTCCCGTAAGTTAAGTCATGAAATTGATCTGCTAACTTTATGAACAATCTCATCTATAACTATACTATTATTCATGAAATACACCGCCAGCTCAGTCAATTCTAGCCGAGGACTGCAGTTTCGTGCTTATTAGCACTCATCAGCCCGGCATAGGACTAACTGAGCTGGAGGTGGAAAACCTCTTAAGGAAGCCAAGAGTGCCAAACAAACTGGTAGCTAATATAGAATTAGCACTGACCAGACGAGTGACCGAAACAATAGTTCGGTTCAACAGTGTTGAACAATTCGGAACAACAACAATTGTTGAACCGAACCATTGTTTTGGGCACTCGTCTGGTCAGTGCTAATTCTGTATTAGCTACCAGTTTGTTTGGCACTCTTGGCTTCCTTAAGAGGTTTTCCACCTCCAACTCCTATGCTCGGCTGATGAGTGCTAATAAGCACGAAACTGCAGTCCTCGGATGGAATTGACTGAGCTGGCGGTGTATTTCATGTATTTCTGCCTTAGCCCTGGCTATAGGGCGGTAACTTATTGAATATATTATTATTCGTTTTTGTTTTTGGAAGCGATTTAAACGTTTCTCCCATCTAATCAAACTGATCGCAGGGCAGAGTAATTATATTAAAAAAAAAAAAAACTTTTAAAAGTTGATGAATTTCATTTAAAAATTCGAGTAGAATCTAATTAATCATAACTTCCTTGATGCGACCTTTCATCTTTTTTTTTTCTTACTACCAAACGACACGACAATGAGGGTCACGGATTTGGACAAAATTCTAGATACTGTTTGACCACGGGTTGTATGTAATTTGGTAATCTGCCAAGTGAAGACGATTCCATCTGAATGAATCTAGTAGGGGAGAAGGGAAAATAATGATGGGATTTTTTAATGCACGCGTTTTATAATGTCACTAGTGCCTTATTCATTTATTGCATTCTCAAAAATAAAATAAGGGGAAATAAAAAATAGTAACCATGGAAACAACAAAAAGAAAAGAAAATATTTTCATTTCGTTCAGGAACGTAAAAGCAAAATGGTAAGATCAAAAACTTTGGTGTGAATAAAAAAAATCAATTTTTGCCGTGAGAATATAGATCGAATATACTTTAAATTTAAAAAATGTTGCTGTGAGCAAATTTTCATTTTTACTAAACTAAGGCTAAATAATAGAGAGGCAAAAGTGCACATCTGAAACAAACCAACTATCATCCCTATAAACTAATAGATACGTTCATTTCCGCCTATAAACGGGATATCAGCCTTTCCATGTAATCGATGGTCAGACAGTAAGTCAGGTTATTTTTTTTTTTTTCAACAAACCAACTAACACCCCTATAAGCTTATAGATACGTCCATTTCCGCCTATGAACCGGATATTAGGCTTTCTATGTAATCGATGGTCAGACAGTATAAGACTATTCCAACTAGATATGAGCCCAGGTATAACGGTTTGACTGCATAGGTCCTAGTTTGGCTGCAACGGGGGTCCAAAGATGATAATTTGGATCCAGAAATGCAATGGAATTTCCTTTAAAATTACCACTTTTATCGCTTTTTCTGCTATTGTACTGCAGAATGAGCCGTTTGCATGCTTATCTTTGAATTAATTAAGTTGAATACTAGTTTTTAATAAGCGATTCTCAAATTCAAATTGACTCCTACTTTTAATTTCAATAATTTATTGTTTCTAGCGCGTTTTCTAGCCGTTTTAGCCACTTGGCGTTTTCGAACGGTAAAACCGGGCAGAACGTGTTTTGAAGTATTTTGCACGAACTTTCCAGCCATACCAAACTCGAAGCGCTAAAATGCATTTTTCGTGTGGAAAGAGTGGTTTAAAAAACCAATTAAAACTTAATGTTTCAGGCTTCCAACAATGCATTTCAACAATGGAAACGAGATAAAATTAAAATTCTTGAGTTTCGCTAACTAAAAAACGCTTATAACTTTTTTTCTAGTGGATTTAGGTTATTGAACTTTGGGCGCCCTGACAATTTCTTCGTTAGGAGTATTTTTTAAAGACTTTTCTAACCATATCAAATTCGAAATAATTGGAACATCCGTTCGCGTCGAAAGAGCCATTTAGGACGAAAATGCGTTTTTAATTAATATCTCCGTTAATTAGCGTTCGATTTCAAAAAGTTTTATTGATGACACTAAAACTCGGCAATAGCTACTAAACAAAAAAGAATGAAGGAAATCGGTTCACAAACAGAGGAGGAATCGGTACCGAAAGAAAACGGTTTGCCTATTAATATATAAAGATTTCCTTTTGATTAGGTTTCTGCAAGGCGATGTTTTCATGTACGATTTTAATGGATGCGTAGTCTTTAAAAAAATCTGACTTTTACTGGTTTTGTTTACGTTATTTTAAAGGGTGAATGATATATTTTGTTTTAATGGCGATACTGAGGAATATTTCTCTTATTTGAAAGGTGTTTTTTATACTCTTAGACCCATTCTGATGAACATTTTCGAAACTATTCCAGACGAGGATTTTAAAGAGCCGTCGACTCTGTTTGTGTTACCTTTATTATATCGGAGACACGTTTTTTTTTTTTTTTTTTTCGTTATAGGTTCTTTACGGCACATTATTAATCTTGGCGATTGTTTTTGTTTAGCTTATTGTTAGCATGTTTTATTATATCTACGTAGAAACTACCTATACGTAGTACCTATACGTAGAAACTATTTATTTGGCGAAACCATGCATTATTTTGTCACTGTGCTTTTTTTTTTTTTTTTTGAGCAAAAAACAAGGATTGAAAGAAAACTATTCCGATAAATAGCAGAGTTTATGCACGCAGTGCCATTGCCTGTTGTAGTTAGAGACTGAGAGATAACTATCATATTAAGTTAAAATATATTTATTCTTATACTCAAGAATTAACGTAAAATAGAAGTATTTACAGAACATATTAAACAGACAAAATCAACACTTAGAATCACCCCCACGTGGATACAGTCGACTGCTTAAATACCTTCTTAAGCTATGGAAATTTGCATACGGTTAAGCAAATAAAACAGTTAATAATACATTACGACAGAATAAAATTAAATTCCAACAAAAACTAATATGGGGAATGTAATTTTCTAAATAATTAAACCAAGCCATTTAAAGTAAAAAGTCCGGCAAATGAAAAATCCCAGTAATTCGGCAAATAGATTTTAAATGATCCATTAACATGTAAAATTATTTGCTAAATGATTAAATCGACTCATAAATAAAAGCGAACGTTCCATTAAAATAGAAATTAGAAAAGTCGGAGCTGACATGACGACGATGTAAGCATATTTTTCAAATTTTCTTACATCTTACGGGGTACGGGATACAAGATTTCCATTTCGTAGTAGATGTACTGTGTTTTTTAATTACGTTGTTCTTCTGCTGGGTAATTTTCGTTTAAACATTTTCGTTAAAAACATTGGATCACTAATCTGTCGGAGTTCGGAGTTTACTGTAGCGTGGTCGGTTGGCGAGTTTGGCGATAAGCAACAGAATTGCTACTATTGAAGTCGGGTTTTGTAACGCTCTTCACCAAATGTTATGGATTTCCGTTAAAAATCCTCAGATTTTCTTCAATTATGACTCTAAATGTTTGGAACCATCCCCTGAGATTGTGGATAAATTACCACGAAAAAAGATTCATCTCAACAGCATTTACAAGCATTTGAACTCTTCTGACTTTGCCATTGCAACACTCCTATAGCCCAACATGGAAAACTTCACATCCTGGTAACTTTTTTGTTTCGTCATATATTTTCATCATACAACCTCGCCCTTATTGTCATCATATAACTACTGGATAAAAATTAACCCATTCGGATAACCGGAATCTCATTTTACGGACAACTGATTTCTCTAACATTGGACTTCAAAAAGTTGAGCATTATCAAATCATACTTCGGAAGAATAAACGAATTTATTCTGTTTCTCTTGACTTTTTTTTGAATTTGTGATACTTCGCTAAAAGAGGAAGAAAATTCTATATAAGAAGCCACAAACCGGAAGTCTGTATCTTTTTTCTGTGATTTTTTCTGATTTTTTAAGTTATCTTTGTTTACAGAAAATTGACGGAATTCTACATGGGAATTAGTATTACGTGGAATATGGCGATTTTCATTTATTGTCATAATGTGGAATCTGACGAACTCCTGCATTATAATATGTATTTCTATACAGATAAATTACCCATCTAACATTGTGCTTACGGATTTATTTAACTTTTCAATTTTTTGGCTTCTTTACAATTTAGTATTGCTTTGTTACGTTATATTTTGTCGCCTTTACTAAATATTAAACCAGTTGATTACTTTCGTTACCTGGTACTTTGGTATTAGCATAACGTGGTACACTGTGACTCTGTTTTTCGTTACCTGATACTTGTGGATTATCATAATGTAGCATCAACAGTACTTCTACCGACAAGTTAACACTATTCCTATAGGAAATAGTTCTTTTTTGCAGTTATTTTTAGGGTGTTTAATGTTAAAGCTGAATACTTCTATTCTGCAAATTTGAGTGAACTATAAATTAGGTTTTCTTTACATGGTACTTTGTTTGTAATAATGTGGAATATGTCAAATTCTGGATGATCATTTGAGGGGTTGAAGCACAATTTGGTAGCCAAGTTTACATTGTTCCGATGGGAAACGTTATTTTGTCGATAATTTTGTAATGATTGATAACTTTTCGAATAAATTTAATCATGTCTGACAAACCTACTACGTCTAGCGGACCCAAATGGCCATCGTTAACCCCTAACAGACTTATGCCTCTCGGGCAGGTTCATCCACTCCACAAACAACCCTGCTCCACCCCAGCTTCTAGCAAAGACTCTTTCGTAAGTAACGTTGACTTTGACAAGGAATTAGAAATATCGAACTCAAAAATCAAGGATGCTATTGAAAAAGGCCTACCACTCTCGACAATCCCATTGGACGAACTTTTTGACACCCCAGACCTACCTTTAGCCGAACCAAAATATGAAGACGATTCTATATCTTCAGATAACACTAGGAATATTGTCCAATCAATCTTTAAAACTAAAAACTGTAATAATTTCTCTCCCCAGTTTCCAAGCTCAAGTGCAAATATCTCTTTCAAAGACCATTACATCACCTCGGACAAATTAAAAGACATGATTCATTCCTTTTCTACAAAAAAAGCTCCAGGTCAAGATGGTATTTATTTTAATATTATTCGACACCTCTTGAAACATTTTCCTAATCTGCTAAATTTTATTTTTAATTCTTGCCTTAAGTTCAATATTTTTCCTACAATTTTTAATGACTCTAACATTGTTTTTAATCCAAAATCTGATAAGGACCTTTCTGACCCAAATAACTATCGACCTATTTCACTAATTAACTGTTTCGGGAAAATTCTGGAAAAAGTCCTTCTTAAACGCACTCTTCCTTTCATCAATAACAACCCTTATTTTTCATCAAAGCAATATGGCTTTAGGGAAAATGTTTCAACTCTTAATGCAATTTCAGTCCTTAAAAACGACATCTTAGACTATCGCTCACAAGGAAACTATGCTCTACTGATACTTTTCGATATAACAGGAGCATTCAACTCTGTAGATTATCATTGCCTTCATTCAGAAATCATTAAATATAGTATTGACCCATTACTAATTTTAATAATTTTCCAATCAATCTTAAACAGAACTTTCTCAGTGCTTAATGACAGTGAAATTTTACACTTTCAGCTCCTCTCTGGCTGTCCTCAAGGCTCAGTCCTTAGTCCTACTCTCTGGAACATCCTCATGAACATACTATTAAATATTAACTTCCCACCCAATTGCAAAATGCAGTCATATGCTGACGACATCGCGCTAATTGTAGCCGGTAAAACCAGAAAAGAGCTTGAAGATTCAGCAGCAGAGGCCATTAACCTAATACAATCATGGGTTACAAGATTAAAAATTACTGTTTCTACCAACAAAACAACGGCCATCTGTTTTGGAAAACAAACTTCTGAGGGTCAGATTACATACAATCGATCTACAAAACTTAAACGACTACCAACAATAAAATTCTTTAGCAAGCCAATCTCATTCCCGTCAGAGGGAGCAAAATACCTTGAGGTAATGTTTGATTCCTCTTTAAATTTTACTCAACATTTAGACTTCTTACGTACCAAAAGTCACTCTCTCATTCAAAAATTCATAAGAATTTTTAACTTTAAGGGCTCGCTTTCAGCAAAAATCATAAAATATCTGTATAACTCCATTTTTCTTAAAACAATCGATTACGCGGCAGGAATTTGGTTTCCTCACCTCCCCAAATCCTCTTATGACAAACTTTTAACTATTCAAAGACCATTCTTACTCCAAATTACGAAATGTTTCAGGACAGTTTCTACGGATGCCCTTCACATTCTGGCAGGAATCCCACCGTTACCTATTTACTTGATCGCAATTTCAAAAAAAATTGCTACTCTCTCGCTTTCGATGGATTTACATTTAAAGAACACTTGCTTATCTTATACAGAATTTGAGGGCAAAAAGCATTATCATATCCCCTACTCCTTTTCACTTTGAAATTGCATTTTTCCGTACGATTTACATATAACAACAAACGATTGCATCATGATCTATACTGAAGGTTCCAAGACAGAGACAGGTACAGGTTGCTCTTTTGTAGATTATTACAAAAGCGACATAATCTATTCGAATTCAAAAACACTAAATCTAAAAAATTCAGTATTTCAAGCTGAAATTCTTGCAATATATCTTAGTACCATTTGGATTTTAAAATTCTTATCCACCTCTAACTCTTCCGTTGTGCCATACTATATTTTTTCTGACAGCCTTTCTTCAATCTTTGCCCTTCTCCATTACAATACTAGAAACTCGATTATACATAAAATACAAGTTAACTTAATGCGTATAACGAAGTTGACTCCTATAACAATATCTTTGGTAGCACACTCCACCTCAGAAGGCAACAACATGGCTGACTTTTTGGCTAAACAAGCCACAAAAGAGACTCAAAACTTTAATCTGCATTACCCCCTCACTGACTTAAAAAATCTACTGAATACTTACATAACTGAAGAATGGCAACCTTACTGGAATAACTCAATAAACGGTAGATGGACATACCACCTTTTTCATAATGTATTCACTGATAGGTTATACTCCACTCATTTTAATCAATTCTTGACTAATCACGGTCTGACCCACAGTTACTTCTTTAAGCACGGCATCCTCCCGTCTGATCTATGTACAGTGGCTCCCAAAAGTCTTCGTACACCTACGACTTTCAACGAAATAGGCCCCAAATCATTGGTTAGAATCAATATTTCTGGATAGGAATTTAATTATAAAATCTATGATGAATGTTTAACAAAATTGCATGAAAAGTTTTTTAAAAATATTAAAACTTATTTTTTTAAAAATCAAAAACCGAAAGGTGGCGGAAATTTTATCTCACAAAAGTCTTCGTACACTTTATAAAATGTCTATATATTATTGAATAATCTAACTTTTGATTAAGTTATTAATTAGTAGAATATCATACAGTATTCATAACACCTTCTAAACGTCCGGAAATAGATTTCATTCTTTTTCTTTATTTTTTTAGCGTAATTTCTGAGTGTTCTACCACACTTCGAGTATTACTATTTCTAGCTCTATTTTCGTTTTAAAGCCCTATTTTCGTAATCTAGTCTCCAGATATCTCTAAATACGTTACATTAAGTTACAATCTGGAGATTGAGGGGGTATTTTCTAAACTTTAGGACAATTTTCGAGGCACTAGACGCAAACGTTGAAAACCGTGTGCTTCTTATCGTTATCTTGATAAAAAAACAAAGTTGTTTCCAATAACCAAATTTTCGGCTAAGAGTTCAAAATTGGTTTTTAAAATATTTAAAGAAACAGCATGATTCATTATTTCATCAAAAAATTACAAACTACCAAGTCCTGATTCTGATATGCACCCTCACACTAAAACACCTTCACCGTCCCGATTAACTGATTCAACTAAGTTCTTAAGATTAAGTTCCTAATTTTTTCTTCTACTTACAGTTATACAACAATTTAACCAAAAATGTTGAATTAATTTTTATCTGTAAGTAAGACATGATTCTAAACTGTTTTTAGCTTATTTATCATTGATTTTGGGACGAAAAGCGTAAGCTTTCTGTTTTTCGCACGACCAAGAAAATTTCTGCGGGAAGAGGTCGTATTTAATCCAACTAATCAAAGAACTTGGCGAACAATTTTAGGTGAAAATTAAATGTAAAATGTTTCATTTAACTCTGCAGAAACTTTTACAGTACTCAAATGTGTATTTTTCATAAATTTTTTAACTTGAAATCTACGATCACGTTTTGTCAACTTTGCCGGTTGACCTTTTCTTCCCTTGTTTTCGGTTCGATTCCTTTCTTTAAAGCATTTTATCAAGCACTTTACTATACAAACAAATAAATTAAATAATTTAGAGACATTTCAAACCAATTTAACACTACTGTAGGGAAAAAAATCAAATTTTGAATGGCGTATGCGGTTTTTTACAAATACCAGCCATTTTACCGTAATAAGCAATATATTAAGGAATAAATAAACAAAAAATTAAAGCCAAATGACTTATAAGGGTCTACACAATGCAAAAATATTAATAAAACGGCATATGATAATTTTAATGATGAATTTATTCGAAAATATTTGAGTGTACGATGACTTTTGTGGCGCGTTATTTCTCTGTCTCTTCGTTTTCTGATCCATTTCAAAAAGAAGATCCGTCAATATTTTGAAAAAAAACCAATGGGTTATATTTAGAATGACATAGGAATGATGTGAAAAAATATTGGACTTTATATTCGAATTCAGTTTTGAGTTATTTTGGTTTTACTAAAAAATTTCAAAGTGTACGAACACTTTTGGGAGCCACTGTATCTATGGAGAAGTAGGAGACTACGAACATTTTCTTTTTCACTGTAGATTCACCACTCAATTTCATCTAAAACTTTCTCCGATCTTCAGGGCACAGTGGAAGAAATTAGTAGTGGTAGATAAAACCGCCTTTATCTCTGTCTTGAATCTAATCAATTTCATCTTCAGAAACCAATTTACCTTCTTTCCAACTTTACATTAACTTGCTTTTCTCATTCCTTTAACAAACTGCTCTTGATTTCAATGAATGTTCTTTATTTACCTACATCTACATTTTTTGTGGATTTGTCAAGTACGTTTTAGTGATGTTTTTTTTTCTTTCTTTTTTTAAATTTAAGTTTTTTTATTATTAAATGCATTTATATTTTAATTTTTGGATGAAAATTTCTTATTTGCAGGTTATACCCATGTTCCATTTTAACAATTTTGATGCGTCTTTTATTCGCTATTTTTGCTTTAAATGTAATCTTTTGTATTTTTATGTATTTTATTGTATTCAAAAATCACAAATGTTGTAACCGACACTGTATTATTTTGGTTTTAAAAATAAATTTCCCCCGCTGCTCCTTCCCCTCCTTTGACCTGTTCTTCCTGGATAGTAGGCTCCACTCCCCTCATCAAACCGATAAGGTCTAGATATCATTCGGGGGGGGGGGGGAGTGGAGGAGTTCATTTGGCGAAATATTAAAATTGCAAATAATTGTTTTCAACTATTTAAAGGCTCTTTACACATTTTAGTAAAATAAATTGATTATTTTAAAGCAGAGGGGGGAGGTTGATTCCTTTTAATCATGGATTTTTTTCTCTGATCATGTTGCTAATCGATCGGAGTTTGCATCACTCGCTAATCGGTTGGGTTACGGCAGCGGGGTCACTTGGCGAGTTTGGTGATAAACATAGATTTGCGGAATTTTTTACTTTTGAAAGCTACTCTTAATGTAATTTGACGCCTTTTTCGTTTATTTGGCAAAACTTTTTTAATTGCAAAAAAAAAAAAAAAAAAAAAAAATCCGCTTCGCTCGCAAAAATGATGTTGTTCCGGTATCACGGTCGTTTGGCGAGTTAGGCGATAACAATTGTTAGAAAATTATTTTAAGTTTAAAGCAACTGTAAATGTGATTCAATGTTTTGGCGAATTGTTTTGAATTCTAAAGAAAAACCTTTGTTCGCTTTTAACGGAATGAAATACGACTTTTTCTTTCTTTTTTTTTTTTCTGACGACGATTTTCGAATGTCCCACGGGATTTTTGAGCAATCACGATTACTTATTGTTCTTACTTGACTGTTTTGATGTCGTATGATTTTATTTTCCCCCCGTCTCACGACACTGGTCCTCTGGCAAAAACCGTCTCCAGGTAGTGTCACTTGCCTGCACACACACGCATACATGCACACACCTACACACACACATACGCACTCACATACATGCACACACACCTACACACATATACACGCACACAAACAAACACATACACACAACTACCCACATATAAACATACCCCCCCCCACACACACACACAAACACGCACGCCTACATACACACACACTCCTGATAGCGAAAAACATAATTTACATTCAAGATGTCAAAGTTCAAATTAATTTTTTTGAGCAATCACGATTGCTTATTGTTCTCACTTGACTGTTTTGATGTGCTATCATTTTATTTTCCCGCCAGCACCCTCTGCAGCATCACCGTCGACCGGTTCCTCACCATGCTGCTCCTATAGCGAAAGCCGTCTCGAGGTTGCATCCATATGCTACACACACGCGCATACATACACAACTACACACACACGCGCATACATACACAACTACACACACACGCGCATACATACACAACTACACACACACACTCACGCGCACACACACACATACACGCACAAACAAACACATACAAACATATACACCTACACACATACAGACACCTACACATACACACAACTACCCACACATTCATGCCTGCACACAGACACAAACACATATGCCTACACACACATACACATACCCCGCCCCACGCACACAAACACTCATACACACTACCAACACTCATGTTTGCACACAGATACACATGCCTACACACACATACCCCCCTCCCACACACACAGACAAACACACACGTCTACATACACACACACTCGTGATTGCGAAAAATATAATTTGAATTCAAGATGACAAAGTTCAAATTATTATTTTTTTCTTTTTTTGTTTTACAGATGGGATAGCTAATCAATCGAAGTTTGCTTCACTCACTAAGACTGGGTTACGGTAGCGTGATCGCTTGCCGAGTTTGGCAACAAACAATAGAGTTGCGGAATTATTTTACATTTGAAAGATACTATTTGATGTCTTTTTTGGTTATTTGTTTAAACATTTCATATTGCAGATATAAAGCGCTTCATTCGCTAAAGAGCAAGGTTATGTTAGCGTAGAACCTTGGCGCGTTATGCGATGAATTATTTTGAGGACAATTCAGTTGGACAATTATTTTGAGTTTTAAAGCTTCTGTAAATCTTTAAAATGTTTTGGCAAATTGTTTTAAATTCCAAAAAGACTTAATTTTTTTTTTTTTGAAAAAGGATTATTTTACAAGGGGAGGGGGGCGCTTGGATTTTTTTACTCAATGGAATTCCTTTGAATTCTTAGCACGGGTATCGCCGAGCGGGTACTGCTAGTACAAAATAAAAGAAATAAATTAAAAAGAGAAATAAAGTAAAAAATCAAGTAAGGCCCGAATCCAGTTGATTGGAAATACTATTTAGTAAGTAAGTTTTTTTGATGATGGAATAATTGCTGCTCAGTAAAGCAAATTTTAAGTAAATAAAAAAATAGTATGTTGTGGCCATCACGAAACTTTCTTCTATATTTTTCTTTTTTTTTTCTGATCCCTTCCCATGCTTGACGAGGAAGCAATATTCCCAAGAAAAACAAAATGACACATGCAAAAACTTGACGACCATCCCAATGTCTGAATTATTGCAAAAGCAAAGCAAAGAGCGAAAATTGAAAGTTAATTTAAAGGCCTTGCTTGAATTAATTACAAATATTTTATTTGTTAACAAACATAAGATGGCAACAGTTAAAAATTTTAAATCATTGAGATAATATTTCCGATCATTTCCATACAATTAAAATCACGAGAAATACGCAGACGACAATCTATTACGATTTATCTTTCTTATTGTTGATTAATAAAGCTATTTTTATGCGCAAAAAAAAAAAAAAAATAATTTGAATTCTGAAATTTTGAATTCAAATTATGTTTTTCGCAATCACGAACTGAGACAGGACCCTACTCATTGGAGTTATTGTTTCTAGAAACGGCTCCTGTCCCCCCCCCCCCCCAAGCCTGCCTCTCCTCCTGGGCGGTTACGTGTGCATAGTTGTGTGTGTGCGTAGACCTGTGTGTATGCACGTAGGCGTGTGTGAGGTAGGTATGTGTGTGAAGTCGTGTGTGTGTATCTGTGTGAAGTCGTGTGTGTATATGTGTGTGAACGTGCGTGTGTGAAGGACATGGACGCCTCCGACCAGGAGAAGTGGATAACTCAAAACCGGAGCAGCCGCGCCGCGCCGCCAGCAGTGGACGGTGGGTGGTGATGCTGCAGCAGGCCCCTGGTCCAAGTTGAAAAAGGCACGGACACCAAAAACAGTCAAATGAGAACAATAAGCAATCGTGATTGCTCAAAAAAAAAAAAAAAAAAAAAAAAAAAAAAAAAAAAAAAAAAAAAATCAACACCTCTTGGAGCGGTTGGCGTCAAAATTGAACCAAAACCTGTTTCCATATGGATTTACATATATTCCAAATTTCAACCAGAACGTAGCATTACTTCTTGAGATAGGACACTCACAATGGAAAAAAAGAACTTGCGATTGCGCTGCCCCCTTTTTAGCTGTTGACACCAAAATAAAATCAGCTCTTGTACCCACTAAGGGCTACTTGCCGATGAATTTTTCTTTCATTCTTGAGATACAGCATTCACAATTGACGACGAAAAACGTTCTTTAGTTCAACCCCCGTTTGAGTTATTCACACCAAAATTGAATCAGCACCTGTTCCTGTTAATGGCAACATATGGACCAAATTTTGTTTGATTCCGCCAGTTATTTCCTGAGGAATAGCAAGCACGCGTAACTCAAAAAACGTCCCATTGCTCCACCCCCCTTGGAGGAATTCGCGCCAAAAACCAATGGGCACAAGTTCACATAGGGGTACATATGTGTACCGAATTTCGTTCGATTTCATGGGGTAGTTTTTGCTGTAGAGCGGCCCCAAAAAACTGGTCACACACAGATGTGACACACACACACACACATAGACAGACAGACATTTTCCAAAAATAGTCGAAATGGACTCAGCACACCTCAAAACGTTCGAATTCGTCAAAATTCGAAAATTTTGCACGAATCCAATACTTTCTTCTATACATTAGATATAGAAGAAAGTAAAAATGCAGCTTTTTTTTTAACACGCTTTTATTAGCTTCACCTGTATGTATGTATGTATGTATCTTGTAACGGAATCTTGCAGCTCAAATTTCGCCCACTTCCTGCGATTGGATCCTTTTGAAATTTGGCACGCGACCTCAGACCCGATGACAATGCAATATTCTATAATCAAATTAATTAATTAACTCTTTTAATTGTTAGTTTCCTCCAATTTTAATCAACATTTTGGCATAAATCCAACAATGTGAAAAGAAAAATTTTAAAAAATACATTAAAAAATGCTCGCAAAAATTATTTAAAAATAACTACAAAAACCTTTAATTTTTCTGCATCCGACAAAATTTGTTCCAATGTTCCAAGGTAATTAGAACATGAAATATAATTGTTTTTAACTAATTTCATGCCAAAATTTAGGTGAGCCTTCAATTGGAAATTCATTGCTGATCAGACCATTGTTGAACAAAACTTTTATTCAAATGCATCTCAAATTTTCAAAGTAATGTAGATATGATTTCCGCAACCATACATCGATGACTCACAGTAGCTTCCCTTCGAGGTGCCCTTGTCTTAACTTTAAGATA
Source organism: Uloborus diversus (assembly GCF_026930045.1). NCBI lineage: Eukaryota > Metazoa > Arthropoda > Arachnida > Araneae > Uloboridae > Uloborus > Uloborus diversus. The sequence goes on along the minus strand of NC_072738.1, from coordinate 2,749,059 downwards.
TTTACTCGCACTCGTTTTATAAATAATTTCGTCAATTCTAGATAAATATTTTAACTGTAGGACTAAAAAACAGAAAAACAAAATAATAGTTTTAAAAACTAAAAAAACAAGCTTTCGTAGCAAAATGAACTAAAAAGTGAAAAATAATCTTTGGATGAGAGTAGTTGACCAATCACTTAATTTTAATGTAATACAAAAAAGCGTGGGGGGCTTCTTATCAGTTGTCTTGAATTTCTTCCATTAGTTGTACAAGCAAAAATGTAAATAGACCCCACGCTTTTTTGTATTACATTAAAATTAAGTGATTGGTCAACTACTCTCATTCAAAGATTATTTTTCACTTTTTAGTTCATTTTGCTACGAAAGCGTGTTTTTTTAGTTTTTTAAACTATTACTTTATTTTTCCAATGACCGAAAACAAAAGTAGAGAGATTTTAGTGATATGAAATTTAAAGCTGTCTCTGAAAACCATAATTTCTTGCCGTGTGCAGGTAAAGGACAGTAACTGAAATGCCCCCCCCCCTTTTTTTTGCATTTTTTTCATCTACTGGCTTCATCGTACAAGCTCATACACATAAAGCATGAAAAAAGTTTATATTCAAACATTTCCTTATTTTTGGTATTGAATCTAAAACACGTTTCTTCAAATATGTCTAAAAACTCATTTCTGCAGATACTGCCCTTTGCATGCCAAGTTTTCGGCATGTTTACGTCATAGACTATGGTTTCCATCAACACCTTCTTAATACTAAATACTCACATTTGCCTCAAAAAGTGATCCTCCGCCGGTACACTTTCAACGCTACCTGGCGGCAGTGCAAGAATAGCTTTGTTATGGCGATGGATCCAAAGACTTCAAATCAAACTGTTAATTTCAAAATTTAAATTTAAAAGTTAACCAATTGTGTTCTCCGCTGTTTCTAATTCTAATACCTTCGACCTTCGATAGATGGCAATAGCAAGAGTACCGAAATTTACTTAGTGGGATCATTTTTGCTCTATCTGTAAAACATTCTTCTCTGCTAGCACAGTGTCAATGCAGAGAAAGCAACTTATCCTAGCTACGTTCGCAAGCCTTTCGTTTTTGGCCATGTATATGTAATTAGCTGGCATGTTGCAGACATGAATGCTAAAATGGAACCTATACTTATTCGATACTTCAACGTTTTCCTTCTAAGCTAACTTCATTGGCAAAAACGAACAGTGTGTCAAGCGAGGATTGAAAATTAGGAACTGAATTTCATGAAACCAACAGACACGCGCACATATTTTCTTCGACGCGTGCTTGGAGATAAAATTGTAAACTAGAGCCTTCATTTGCTTCATTTATTTGTTTAACTCTTCAGTTTATTTACTGAAAAGATAAAAATGCGTAAATGGCTGTAGTGTATTATATTTTTTTCACTTACGGGAATATTTGGCAAGAGTAGATGGTTGGTATGCAATTTATTCCAAAAACACGCAACTAAGTATCAAACAACGATAAAATTAAAAACTCAAAAAAACCCCGACTGAATCGCAACTGCAGAATTAAGGGGGAAAATTAAAAATCCTTTTAAAAGCCTTAGATCATTAAAAATCAATGTCAAGAATTTTATTTGTAAATAAATAGAAACTGGCAAAAATTTTAAATCATTGCTTTTTATTTCCATGTAGGCCAACAATGAATTCGATTATAAATCGCGTGAATAAAGGCTAAGCTTTTATTAATATCTGCTTATAAAATCGTTATAATTCGAATTCTATGAAACATGGAATTTCCAAACACATTCTATAAGACGCGGAAAAAAATTGTCTTTATTTTGGTATTAAATTTTAAAATTTTTAACTATGTTTTCACTGCAAAAATCTCGAAAACCTTTTAGAGGTTTTTAATTAATATCTTCGTTAATTAATGTTATCCAAAGATGCAACCTCGCTAAAAACATTTTTTTTTTTCAAAATCGGTTCATCCGTTTAGGCGCTAGAGTGCCACAGACAGATACACAGACATGTCAAACTTATAACCCCCTTCCTTTGTGTGTCGGGGGTTAAAAATGATAGATGGCGTGTATATTCTCTACTAAGCATGAACCGAAAATTCGACTAAAATGTCCAAATCATGGCTCAGTGGAAAAGTATTTGGTTCGGAACCAAAAGGTCCTTGTCCTCGTGTTGCAGTTGCTGCTTTGAAATGAGAAAAGGATCAGCGGTTGTGCTGCAACATGCTAGCTTTTATACAGTTGCTTAATAAGGGCTTTCTTTGGTTTTCCCTACATAATTCCAACTGCAGGTAAAACATTCTTACGGCCTGATTCATCGTACTGTTGGACTCTCGACCAGTCACCTGAAACGAAGATTTAAGCTTTCTCATTGGGTGAAGAAGGCTTTTGCTGGTCACGCTATATTGGCTGTCTAGGGTGGTGTCAAAAATTAAGTTTGACGGCGAATCTGGTCTTCCTGAAAGAAAACTATCTCCCTAGATGCTCCGCCTCGAGTAAAATCACAAATAATACTTTGCGTAGAAAAAAACATCTCGTTTAACTTTTGAAATACTATTAAGCACTTATACACACAAAAGAATCTATACTAATAATATAAGAGTGAAGAAATTGTTTGAACGTTTTCCTCTCAGGAACTACTGGTTCGTATTGAGATTTTTTTTTTTTTTTTTTTTTTTTGTTGAATAGTCCATTTATTGAGGAAGGCAATAGGCTATATTACATCACGCTACGACTAATAGGAGTGGAGCAGCAATAAATTGAATTTAAATTAATAATGTTCAGGATGCATTTTTGGTTGCATCAATAACTCAAACATTTGTTGCCCGAATAGCTCAGTCGGTAAAGCGCTCGGCCAGCAACCCTAGGGTCTCGGGCTCGAACCCGGCTGCGGGTGGGAAGATTTTTAACATTTATTACCCGGCTCATTTAAAAATTAAGCAATTTATAAATCAATGGTTTTAAACTATTTTTTATGGATTTTTTTTTATTTGATTTTTTAATTTTAACGGAAAACATCGATGTGGAAAAGGGTTGTAATTTTTTACTATAATATAGTTAATATAATATAATAGTTAAAATAGTTTTTCTACACATTGTTGTCTTAGTAACGCGGGTGAAACCTTGGGGCGCAAAGGAAAGTATAAATTGCTTCTCAATATTATTACTTACCCAAGCAACGCTGGGTATGTTTGCTAGTAAAATATATTTATTTGAGAAACAAAAGTTCCCAGTTGTGCAGAAAAGAAGAATAAACTAAGGTAATTATAGCACAAGAGAATATTGCATACACATGGTTTGGAATACAAAAATCTGCTATCACTGCATGAAGCTAAACTGGATGAAGTAAGTCATCCGAGTATCCAATAGTTGGGAAATTTTTGTTACGATTGCCTCGTTTCCTCACCTGTTCGTTTTAAGGGTCACAGTAATTTTCAAGCATTTTTTTTTAAATTTAAGTAAATTCTATTTTTTGTTGAAACCATAACATGCTTACTTACTTTGTAATCAATAAATTTTTTAAAAATTTTTTCAATATTGCTTACTTTTTTTAAAAATTTAAAACATTAAGGAAAATTTCAATTTTTTTAAAATCTCTAAGGCTTTTTTGTTTTTAAACTAATATGAAAAAATCTTTTTGCTAAACGATCACAATCATCATCTCTAAAAATCTGTGCATTCATTTGCTTTTGTGCTTACTAGAAAATTTTCTGTGATCAGTTATGGAAAAAATCCTAATTTTTTTCAAAGAAATTTGGTTTTTAAAGGCATAACATGCTCTAAACATTTGAGTAATTTATAAAATTCTTATCCAATGCACAGTTTTGTTAAATATATTACCTTAATTGCAAAAAGTATTACTTTAAAGCTGTATCTTTAATAGAAAAAAATTCTTAGGGATTTTTATGACACGAAAATACAAAAAAAAAAAAAAAAAAAATAAATAAATAAATAAAAAATCATCGAGAAAAATCAATTTAAAGTTTTCTTTTTGCAAAAGAACACATAGCGAGCATGATTTAAAACCATTCATAACTTTTTAAATACTTGAACTAAATCAATGAAACTTTTCCCCTGTGTTTTGCATAGTGTTTAGTTTCGAAATAAGCAATAAAAATTTTTTTTTTTGATCGTTTGGTCATTTTTAAGGTACTGAAGCCCCTTAATTTTTCAATTGTTCTTTTCACTACCAACGAGGGCTCATCAAACGGTTTGTATTTGAATTTGTAAGCCCATTTTCTAATGTAAAAATCTGGGCTTGTTTTTAGTTTTCCGTTCAACTCCTCTACCGATTTTTCAATCGCTCTGCGCATTCTTTGATTGTGGTGTGTGTCTTTTCCTCGTAGGATACGTATCCTTGAAGGGATGCTTCCCCGTACCGGACGCTGAACTGGAGAGGTATATATACACGGGACCCATGTGCCGATATGCAGAGGACCTCAACCTCACCATGGGAGTACTCACCGCTCACAACGGAACTCCTCTTAAATTCGGACAAAAGGTACGTACGGAAGACCGGAAGTAAGCAAATCGAGTGGGCGTGGCACTCATTAAATGTTAAACTATGTGTAACGGTAGACCCTTAATAGATCGATAATTATATTGCGTACATCAGTTGGGACGTTTAAGGGTGTCCGAAAAACAACTGTGGGATTTTGAAAGACCGTATCGACTAAACGTTCTCATCAAATTTCAAGTACACTATACTATTAAAACTACAGGTTGCATTCGGCACCATTCAGGGGTGAAACGCTTGTTCACCAGCGGCACCTAAAACGGAGCCGAAATGGCACCTCTAACTGGGATGAAAAATAGGCACCTTTTAAAAAATAGGCAGCTGGGGTTGAAAAGAAGGAATCTACGGAGAGAGAACTGGCACCCTTACTGATTTCCACTGTAGATCCTTTTCCCACCCCCGCCCCCCTCCCCCCGCATTGTGTGCGATTTTGAAAACAGTTGTGTAGTTTTTGTTATATATATATGGTTTTGATACATGATGTTCTACGGTTTTGAAATTTTTCACATTTAATTCAGTACTGGAAATGATTAAAACTTGTTATTACAGCATTTGATCACATTTCAAAGTTTTCAACATAGTTAAGACGTGCTCATTGCTTTAATTCATTTGATTGTGCTCTAATTCAATGTTTCTCAACCTTTTTTGACCTACGGGACGGTAAAAGCAAATGAAAAATATTGCGAACCTGTAAATTTTTTTATCCTTTTCTTAAATATAAATAAAATAAATAATAATAATAACTCTGGGGCCGTTAAAACTTGTGAAAAAAAATTCTGCGTACTGATGAGGGTTTTTTTTTTTTTTTTTGTACAAAGTAATATTAAAAATGAATTAAAATATATATATCTACCCACTTTACTTGGTATCAAAGAGTTGTCACAAATATATTTAAATTTAAACACGAATAATTATTTCAACAATCATAGTTAAGTTAATAATCATTTCTGAGAAATAATACATTTACTACAACATGATCCGTACCGAAAGTAAAGTGTAGAGGTACTTTATCGATTATTTATATGAAGAGACAAAAATATTTTGAGACATTAAAGTTACGAAAAAACAAAATCGTTTCACAAACGTTCAAAATTTTAATAAAGAGTAACAATAAAATAAAATGCAATTAAGAGTTTGGACAGTAAACCTAAAGAAATTCCTAACGCTGTATAAATATTAACTGCTAACAGGAAATGATTAAAACACTTGAATGAAAAAAAAAGCTAGACGGAGATAGATTTCTTTTTTGTTTTTTTCACTTGCTGTTTTGTTGTAATCTACGAAGCACAAGACTCATTTTTATTCCAGTTATGACGTTGATTTTATTGATCATCTTATTGCGGTTATTATTTTCGTGATTAAATGTTGCTTATCGAGTACTCAAGAAAATAATGATTGATTTATTTAGTAGCGTTTTAAATGATGGAAATTTCACGACAGTAACGGTAAACTGAAACTTAACGACAGTAACGGTAACTGAAAAGCAGTAAACGTACTTTTAACTATATTTGAAAGCCCTAAAAACTACAAAGTGATCAAAAGTTGTACTCACTTGTGATTCGGAGATTAATCCTAGAATAGTTGAGTTTTAATCCAATAGAGTACTTCATTCAATGTGAAAGACATATAGAAGGCCACACATGGATGCAACCACCCGCCATATTGAAGTGGTTGTATGTTGAATGTATGCCGAAAGCGCATGCGCCAGCAAGTCATACTGCGATTACTTGCTGTTTTGGCACCCCTGTCTGCGATTGTCTGCTGTTTCGGCACCCCTGCTCTATTTCCGGGTCAGCATGGCACCCTCGGGCATCATGCTTTCACTTTAGGGGGGATATATTCACTTGTCTGGAACCCCTGGTTATAACAGTGTAGTTTCAGTTCGTATTTCAACAATAGGTTGAGAAGAAGCATTAGATACTGGATTCGGAAACCAGTGCATTATAAGAGTCAGAACCTATTTCTTAGCTTAAAAGAAGCCTTTATTTGACTCCACGATGCAATCTTTCTGGGTAAACGTCAAGAATAATCTTTTCAATGATTAAATTCTGGATGTGAACCATATCAGGCGAATTATGATCATTTGAAGGGCAAACAACGCTTGAGAAATGCTGGCCATGGAGTGGCAAAGGGTTAATTACCATTTAGATGTGTATAGCGCCAGAAACTGGTCACACATTAAGACATATTAAAATTTTTAAATCTTGATAAATTAAATTTGAGTTCATACACATAAAACTAACCTAATTTTATGATTGTATTAAACAATTTTGCTTTAAATCCCAGCAGTTCTCTGATGGGACACGTAATGGCCTCCCTGTATCTGAACTTTGGGGGGGGGGGGGGGGGGGGGATTATTGCCACACAGTTTGAAACTCTTTAGGGGACATGGAAACCATCTTCCTTTCTTCTCACGCCTTTCTAGGCTCAACCTGGCAATAAATTCAACTTGATTAAAAACAAACCGAGACATTGGAATGCGTGGGCGAAGTAAAATGAGGGGTTCTTTTGAGACTGTGGAGGTTGCCACCGTCACATAGTTTTAAGTCATGCTGTGAATTTTAACATGTTAACAAAGATGGCTATGACACCCCTCTCCCCCCCCCCCCTTCTCTCTAAAAATGCGAGAATTCCTGAGATATGGGGAAATATCTGCCTACGCAAGTGCTTAGAGTGTTTATTATTTCCACCAAAACTGCACTTTTGGGTGGACATCCCAATTGGTGAATGATTTGTTTCCATGGCTTTATGTCAAATTAGTGGTACTCGCACGTCTTTGCCCGTAATAGAAAAATCAAAAGGTCTTTTGGTTCGCCTGTATATTTACAAATAATGTATGGTGAATTTTCTCGCCAGTTGGCTTGTACCCATCTTACGGTTCCACGTTATGATAATTTCGTATCTCGCCAATTGGCTTGTGCCCATGTTACGGTTCCACGTTATGATAATTTCGCAATTTACTCGTCCATCTTATATTTTTTTTCTTAAAATTGGAATAGAAAAAGAACCACATCGAATTTTCGAAAAATCGCTTCGAGGTGCACACCCCCATGCTACAAACTAACTTTGTGCCAAATTTCATGGAAATCGGTCGAACGGTCTAGGCGCTATGCGCGTCACAGTGATCCAGACATCCTACAGACATTCTCCGGACAGAGAGACTTTCAGCTTTATTATTAGTAACTAGTGATACCCGCACGGCTTTGCCCGTAATAGAAAAATCAAAAGGTCTTTTGGTTCGCCTGTATATTTACAAACACTGTATGGTGAATTTTCTCGCCAGTTGGCTTGTACCCATGTTACGGTTCCACGTTATGATAATTTCGCAATTTACTCGTCCATCTTATATTTTTTTCCTTAAAATTGGAATAGAAAAAGAACCACATCAAATTTTCGAAAAATCGCTTCGAGGTGCACACCCCCATGCTACATACTAACTTTGTGCCAAATTTCATGAAAATCGGTCGAACGATCTAGGCGCTCTGCGCGTCACAGACATCCTACAGACATCAAGACATCCTCCGGACAGAGAGACTTTCAGCTTTATTATTAGTAAAGAAGATAAAGATAAAGATAGCTAAACGACTCAGGGTGCATCAGACACGTAGTTGAGAAAATCATTCATGGGAAATTCTGATTACTTTTTTCCAACAACCAGCTGGCAGTTTTGGCGACGAAACAGTTAAAGCACAGAGCACTTTCTTTTCTCAACCAGTTAGTATTTACTGACTTGTTGGGTCATTGGTATAAACACAATATCGCATCGGAAAATTCATGTGTCGTGGTTGTTCCCATTGAATTGCTTCTTTTGAGATCGTATTCGAGTTCCGTTAAAATGCTTTTTGCTCAATATGCTATCTTTTTTATTTCAAAAACAAGAATGGAATACGACGGGACAAGAAAGATATGACATGGTTGAATATTAATATATACTTTTTAATGCCAAAAAGACTTCAAAAATATTTAATTTTCCAGTGGAAGAGGAAAAATGTATTTAAAGGGGAAAAAAATCCCGTCGGAGCTGGAAGAGAGGGCGATTTCTGAATTATACGAGTTAGAAATTATAATGTTACTTACGCACTAAACAGTGTTAATTTGTCCTTCATCGTGATCTCTATTCTTTTGGTAATTTACTTTTATTAAGGTATCCGACTGTGTTAGAAGACAGTTTTCAAAAAATAACTTGGACATTTTTTAATGTTATTTTTTATCTACGTATGCTTAAAACTAAGGAAAAAATGTAAAAACAAGTTGCCAAAATATTATTTTTTGAAAATATTTGGCAAATATGAAGAAAAATAGCGAAAAAACGTGTTTTACGCTAACAGCTCTGGACAAAATTTGGTTCTAATCACACACAAATCCTTGTCGAATAGCATTTTTATGACACTTATATGTGTTTTGCTCTAAAATATTTGTTTTTCAAAAGAGTTCTAAAATATAGCTGAGTGAAGTTCTTGTACTGGAATTTTTAGAAACAAAATGATTTTGCTATAAATGATGCACATAAAAATATTACTAAATTTTGAAATTAAATAAGTAAAATCAAATAAGTTTTTAGAGGAAAACGGCAAGCATACAGGTACGTGTATTACATAAAACTAAATCAGAAAACTTTACATCAATTATTTGAAACATTTTTAAAGATATCATTGTTACAATCGACAGCTTTCTTTAAAAAATGTCATTCTTTATAAAAGGCATTTAAATTTCACTTCCGGTCTGGAGTTTGGTTTACGGCTCCAATAATACAGCCAAATCTCCACTTGTAAGTCACGTAGAGTAAAAACTAAGACAGTTTTGGAAAACTAATAAATCAGACTACAAAATGGAATCATAAAATAAAAAAAAATAAAAAAACATAAAAACGCAAATTTTATCGAAAGTGCAGATTATAACGCAGTCGGATACATTAAGTTCCTCAAACTTGAAGAAATTTGTTGGGGGGGGGGGGCAGGTTGCCCGATTTCAAATGTCACCTTATTTTCTGTCATTAGTTGAAAGGTTTCCAGATGGAACCAATATGCGGACTTGATGTGAAGAAGATTAGACCCTTAGATTTATCGGTTAAAGACCTCTAAAACTATCCCAAAAGTGTGTCAAAGCTATCATTAATTTTTTTTCTTAACTTTTAGGTGAATTTCAAGAACCTAAAGTTGTACTATATGATGAAATCTAAAGGTCCACTCATGGTTGACGTAGATCCAGAAATTACTGCAGCAATGAAAAAAGTGAGTTTTTATTTTTAGACACGTTTTTAGTTTAATTACCCTATACGATTTTATCGAGCAGTATAGAGACTCAATTTCTAAGAAAAAGTCTCCTCTATTTCACGTTTTGGCCATCTTGACGTCACATGCGCACGCATCTTCAAGTTGTCTGGAACATGTGCAATAGAAAGCGTATGGCATCAAGGCTGAATAGAGATGGAGTATAAGGTTCACTTCAAAACCTAGTCTTAAAGCTGATTCCACATCACTAAACGCCTTGATACTAAACCAGTTGCACCAGACGGTTTCTTTGGATAACCATCGTTATCGATAATATTTAACTATTCAATTGTAATCGACAAATCAGGAGCTTCTGGGTGAAACAGTTTTTTATTGATAGAATGAATTCCGGCTAGTGTTAACCAAATTTTCCAGAACCAATGTCGTGAGCTGAAAGCTTCCCACAAAGATTTTGTTATTTTATCCATTGGTGTGGAATCAGCATTGTGATTTAAATGACTATTATACAGATTTGTTTGATTTCAATACTGATTGTCGATTCACTTCAATACCGATTTAAAAAAAAAAAAAAAATCCATCTAAAAGTGAAGTTCGTAACGAACTCACAGATGATGAATTAAAACAGCTTTTGAATGACAACACAACTACATCCGTTATTTTCTTTTCTCAGGCTATTTCGCATTTTGAGACCACTTACGGAGTTCGAGCAACAGAGATCCAGCTTCCATCTTTGGGCATAGTCACGTGGATGTGTCTATACAATTTCGTGTACTCAGTCAAAGACATGAAGAAGCTGCTGACAGCCGGCAAGACTGACATCAACGTCTTCGTGGAGTTCCTGAAACGTCTTTTCGGTGCTTCCAAACTGTCTCTCATGGCTATCCTTGCCATGTTAGCCCGGAAAACGCCTTTCATCTTCAATTCCGAAAACGAAAAATCTTTCGCCAAATTGGAAAACATGTTCAGGGGAAAGCTGAACAGCGTTCTTGCAGACGATAACTCGGTGTTGTTGATGCCGACCTTCCCCATGACTGCACCTTACCACTACCAGGTGACGCTGCTGCTGCCGAGCACTGGATACACGGGTTTGTTCAATATGTTGCCCAATCCAGCGACCCAATGCGCCATGGGCCTCAGCAAGGAGGGATTGCCCATTGGATTTCAAATAGTGGGTCGCAGTGGTGCAGATCCACTCACCATAGCTTGCGCTGTGGAGTTGGAGAAAGCGTTTGGTGGTTGGGTGCCACCTGCACAATGATAAAAACTCCTTTAGCTATATTAAGTTGCATCTCCACCATCCTCTGTAATCTCTTTAACTGCACTAAAATCTCAACTATTTGCGTGTGGATTATCCGGCTTACAGATTGTCCGTGCACTTTGTAAATCACCAGTGTTTATGGATTTTCCGTCAGCCTAAAGCAAAGAATTAAGATTTGAAGTATTATAGTTAAAACTGTGTCAGACCAAGATAAGAGAATGTTAGCACATAAAAACTGAATTAAATGACTCTATCTTGGCTTTCTTCCATCAGGCTGATTGAAGAAAGCCATTGACTCGATTATCGATGTAAGGATTATCCTTCTTGCGGATTTTCCATACAGTCATTATTTATTTCGGATTTTTTGTTCACGTAAAAAAACTCTTTTTAAAGCAATCGAAGTATTATCTGTGCAATCAGTGACTTTCATAAGAAAAACTAAAATATTCTAACGGCTGTGATATACCTGACTCTCCTCTTGGTTGAAAAATCATCAACTTTTGCGAAATTTCCGTGCATCGACAAATTTCTATTATCATTCAGATATTATGTGCACATGACCAAGAGGAAAAACGTGAAAAAGTTATTGTGATCAATGGATTTTAAGCGAGAATATTGAAAGTGAAAATAGTTTCTTAAGAGCAGTGTGTAAGTGGAAACAAAAGTCTTCCAGTGCTCGCTCTTGGGTGGAGCAATGTTTCTATAAAATACAGGTTCTTAAATAACGTACATATTTTAAGTCACATGCTTGGTGCTGCCATTAGAAACACGTACCACTAAATTGTGTAAACATTCATTTATAACTTGTAAGAGAAATCAACAAAATATGTTAAACCCATGGACTAAGGATAAGCCCAGTTTCCACATTAGGGCAATACCACGCTAGAGGTACAGGGTGTCCTGAAAAAGACTGACTATTTTGAAAAAATTATTACAGGAAAATGTTTAATGATAAAAATATAATTCTTGCAGAAAATTCATGTGGCGGGCAGTAAATTCTTTCCCTTGAAAGTGCGAATGTTAGTTCAACAATTTTCTAATAGATGGCATTTCAGGTACTAAGCCCATGAATCAAAGAAAGACTGAACACTACATCATAATTATTCGAAAAATGTTTTTAATGAACAAAATTACGTAACAATTTTTCAAAATATCGACCGTCGGCAGCAACCACGTGTCGCAATCGAAGGAAAAATCGGTGAATTTCAATTCTTCGTTTTTGATTTTCAGGTTTACTATCTGCCGCGCCATCTAATGAAAAATTTTTGAACTAAAATTTGGAACTCTGAGAAAAAAACTTACGGAGCACCACATGAATTTTCTGCAAACATTTATTTTTCATCATTAAGCGTTTTCCTGTTATACATTTTTGAAAACAGGCAGTCTTTTTCAGGACACCCTGTAAATGGCGTTGTATTGATTGGGGTCATTTTTAAGCATTCGCTGCGTTAAGGTGTCAACATGAAACCGCATCAGGTTAAACTCACGGTATCAGTTGACGAGCTGAGCGATCTCCTATCAAGCCAAGTAGTCTTCAACTATGGTGTTTCTCGCAGGTAATTTAATTTCGCCATTGAAAAGAGACTAAGTATGAACTTACTTGTGCTCAACCTTGACCACCAGATTCCTCTTCATGTTGACAGACGGTTTCGAGGTTTGTACCTGGAAGACAAGGCAGCAAGCAGTCTACTTTATTTTTAGTCCACAGCTCAATCAAATGTAGTATTGTTGTGTGATCAACATTGGACTCTACTTCAGGAGAAGTGAAAGCAGAAGTAAATAAAGCAACGTGACACTTGGCAAAAGTGCTATCTGCTTGGTGTTGGGAAGACTGGAAACATTGCCACTGCGAATGACGTATGGAGAATCAAATGTTTTTGGACTTCTGCAACTTCTTTCAGAAATCATGTTAAGAATCAATAATTTAAATATAAATATATATATATATGAAGAAATGAGAGGCTTCCTTCTTTGAAAATGTCATGTGTTTTGGGATGAAAAGTGCAGTTAAATGTTGAAGGGGGAAAAAACTCGGCTGATTGATTGGGCATGAAATTTTTTTTCTTCATGACTATTTGTTAGCGGATTAAATGAAGTTTCTTTTTACCCTAGTGTGTTTCTTTTAAACCCAGAGATTAGGAGATAGGTAAAAAACACACCATTTGTTTCCCATGAGGTTTATTTAGGAGGATAATCACACTGAACTCAATCAGGTTAGACGCTAAAGAAGCTCTACACCAACAATACTCAACCTTGTGGCCAATTTACTTATGCGCTGAATTTATGGGAAAAAAATAACTTACATAAAAATTAAGTCTTCCAAAAGATAGGAAAAAAGGAAAACTACGTTGGTGTCCATTTATCCGGAGTGCAGTATGTGTGGGATAAACGGAAACACCTGAATTTCATATTAAAAGTAGTTTGAAAAGGGTAAATTCATAACGAAATGTCTTTATTAACTTTCCACGTGACAAGTAAAACCAGTTGAAACCAGTTAATTCACATTTAATACTCCAAAAAAGTTGGAAAAAGGAAAAACTCGGTTGTTTTCATTTATACCCAGAGTGCAGTATTTATGGGGAAAATGGAAACACCTGAATTTCAGCTCAAAAATAGCGGGAAGTGTTGAATTCAGAATTAAAAGATTTTAGTAACCTTCCGCACAACTCGAACCAGATGAAACCAGTTACTTCACATTTAATCCTCCAGAATGTTCGAAAAATGAGAAACTCAGTTGTTTTCATTGACCTCCAGAGTGCTGTATTTATGGGGGGTAAATGGAAAAACCTGAATTTCACCTCAAAAATAGCAGCACAGTTTAAATTCATAATTAAAAGTTTTTAGTAACCTTCCACACGACAAGTCCAACCAGATGAAGCCAGTCACTTCACATTTGAGGCAGTTAGAAGCAAAGGGATGTAAGTGGAAGCTTTGAAGTTTTGAGTAAAACGCGTTTAAAGACCTAGGAAGGCTTTCATTGAAAAGTTTTTCCAAATCATCTGTATAACAGCGCCTACCACGGCTACTGGTACAGTCTCTTGCCCCCAAACTAGATGAGTGGTTCACCTACCATTTGTACTGGTTATCTCAAAGTTTTTAATTTTGCCACGTGCATCCGTTTGCTTCTCACTGCCTGATAGACCTGCTGTAGAGAGGAAAATGTAAGATCACTCAACTTCAAAAAACAACTTCATTCGCAGTATCATCTTCAAACAATGAAGACGCCTACACGATAGGGAAGTTTTCGATTTTTTAATTTTATTTTTATATGATAGAGTAACACGTATGAACATCATAGGTGAAAAAATTTCTGCGATACGATAAGTAGTTTTTTTTTAGATTAATTTTTAAAGTTCAAGCGATTGTGACGTCAAATGGCACAGGAAGTGACGTCATGCGCTCTTCCGGCGCGGGTGAAGCCGAAGGACGTGCAGTTGGCTTCGAAGACGAAACGTAAGGCTTACCTCCTCGCATTTAACTCCTCGCGTTTCTGGAACATTAAACCTCTCATCCTCTCGGAAATATTCGAATACCATCATTGATGTTACTTGAGGAAGATTATTAGATTGTGTTTTAACGAATCCGGCCTCCATAGTGTGTTCAAAAGGATTATTGAATTCCTAAAAAATAAAAATATCAGCGCGTTCAAAATGTCCGTAGCGAAAACAAGGGATCTTCGGCGGAAGGCTGCCCATTAGTGCCCTGTGACGTAAGCTCGCGACGTTTCAGAAGAGCGCACTTTTGCGCGTGGATTTTTAAAAGTTCATTAAAAATCAATCACGGTGTTTTAAAATTCGGCGATGGTGAATTTTTTCGTTTTGAGGGTCAATTAACAATATCCAATAGTCAAAATATGAACATTTAATAGATTGCAACTTCCCTATTGTTTGTAAACATTTGAAACCCTCAGAATCTCTTTCATATGTTACCTAGCCTTCACTCACTAGCGGTTTAGTTTCAAAAATTGCCTCAAGTGTGGTTGTAGAGTTGGTTTCCATCCAGCCTATGCTCCTTTTTACCCTCAACAATCTGTTTTCATTTACACCCCTCAGAATAATTAGTAACCTTATGCTCGTCGGTCAAACAAGCTCCTTCATAAAAGTGGCAATTTAATTGACTAACAAATTGGCTGTAAGGCAGTAAGAAAGGAAGGTAGCTTGATCACGGAAGGTCACCTTAAACGCGTAAAACCTTTTATGGTGTAACATTGATCACATTTCGTTAAATCCATAACAGCCGATAACAAAAAACGATTGTTAAAACAAACCTAGTCTCTATTTTTCCTCAGTAAAAATCGTAATGTCATTTTCTGAACTTAAAGCCATTAATGCTTCTGTGAGAGTGAAGCAGTTCTTCCAACACTAAATGAGCCCACTTTCTTGAATTCCAACTTCGATTTTTAACCACTTACTATACGGCTCTGAAACATGGACTTTGAACAGTCAAGAAACTAGTAGAATTCAAGCAGCAGAGATAAAATATTTGCGATCACTGAAGAACTGCACTATCCTAGACAAAATAAGGAATGAATCTATTCGAAGGGAATTACAGGTATTCAGCCTCAATGAAAAAATTACAGAATATCGTAAGGATTGGAAAAACCATGTTCGACGTATGGCACGAGGGAGACTTCCAAGACCAAGTTCCACCTTTTATTACAGACCAAGGGGCAAACGAGACGGTGGCAGGCCCAGGATGCGGTGGGGCGACCAAGAAGCCGGAACAGGCTATATGCCTAATCTTTGAAGGAGATGATGATTTTTAACCTTATATAACTCTGTCTCTCTCTCCTTTACTTTTTTCAGAACATCATTTTTAACTCTTAAAAAACTATTTGAAAGCAACATTTATCACTTTTCGTTTAAGAGAAAACTGAGAAATATTATGAAAATGTTATTCATATACGCGCATTCTATATTTTTCGACTAAGAAAATATGTCAAAAATATAGTTTTGCACTTTCAAATTTAAAGATTTTCTATTTATTTGTTTTAGGTTCTTTTTTTTTTTTAAATTAGCGTGAGGTATTTGAAACTTTTTAATAATTGCGACCTAGTTTACAATCTTAATTTTCATCGCCTTACACCTCCTTGTAAAATAACAGCATGAATAATTATGCATTTTGACGCATAAGCTCCGACTTAAAGTAAAATCTGCTCTAAAACTGGAAATTAGGTTTTATGGTTAGATTCCAACAATTTACATCAAATAGTTATGATTTTACTTAAAATGTTTTTGAACTTGCTGAAGCGAGCTCAACCCCCTCCCCTCTCGTTAGAGTTATCCTGCGCCACAGGTTAAAAGGGGTGCGTCGCAAAGTTTGAGAATCGCTGTGTAAAACTGTTTAGCTTTATAGTGAAGCTTAATTTTATTATTAATAGTTTTATTGAAACAATTCTTAAATTAGGATCGATTCTTCAATATTTAACTCATGCAATAAGATAAGAAACTGAAAATTTTGGAATTTTTGCAACTATTTTTATTTATTTATTTATTATTATCTTTTTTTTTTTTTGATTGAAGCTTAGGTACAAAATAATAATTCAGTTTTTCTGACGCAAAGACTTTAATTCCCCAAGGCTTTAACGATAATTATTTTATGTGTTCGATAAATAAATGAATAAATAAGTAAATAAATGAAGAAAATGAAAAAAAGAGTTCTTTTATCTTTGTTTTGTGCACAAGGTGTTTCGAGAAAGTTTGCTCGAAGCAAATCCATTTGCACTAGGATCTGTGTACAGCTGAGCTTCCATGCACAGCCTAAAGTTGAACTCTTTTGACTTGTTCAAAACTGAACAAATAAAATGCAAAAGTGAAACACTGAAATCCATTACTCCCACTTTTATCACGTTTCTCTTACGAAATTTTTATTTGTTAATATTTGAGGAATTTAGAGCAAAGTGCATGAAGTTCATTTCGACTTAATACACTTTCGCCCTGAATGCCTCAGTTATGAACGTTAAATTTCATTGACAAAATCTAAAACGTTCAGAGCTAAAGTGAATCAAGTTGAACTCGACTTGATCCACTTGACCTCTAAATGCACAGTTTATTAAATTAGTTAATAAACTGTGGACAAATTTATAATTTAATTATTAATTATTAAAAAAAATGTGGACATTGTTAAGGATAATTAAGGATAGTTAAGGTAAAATTATGGACATTGTTAAAAGTTTTATTTATTTTTTTTATTTATATTGTTGTTGAACTGTGATGTTGCCATTCCAGTACATGGGAAAAACTAATTCTCGCGATATTAGAACTTAGAAAACGTAATTTTATAGCTATGAAAGTTTCATACATTTTCAACTATAATTTATATCTTTTTTGCTGATAATAGTGGAAATATTCTCGCCACATTGATTGAAAATAAAAATTTTAAAGTAAAGCTTTAAGAGAATCATTTGTTTAGGAAAAGAACGGCATTACTTTCCGATCCCACTAATACATGTTTTACTTTTTTTTTTCTATTTTGTCGTTTCATTCATTATTACAATTGTACTTACTTCTTAGGGAATACCTAGATAACTTATTTTTTGATGATTGGTACCACTTTTAAAATACCCCCCATCTGTTAGTGTTTTTTCTTATAAGAATGAAAATAAAATACCTAAAAAGACAGTTTGAAGCATATACAAAATTGTAACTTTTAACTTACCGGCGGTTTTGCACGTCTTATCACGCCGTAGCAAGATCACGTCGCTAGCGTTTTACACGTATTTTTCTGACACTAAATTTTCGTTCTCAAACGGTCCAAGGCGTAGAATCCTGCGTTTCCTTTCCCCTCTCCTGAGAGCGGCACCCCGGAGCGCAGGGGCCCACCTTCTGTATTCACACATGCAAACAATACCCTTTCATCAGGTTGGGGTTTCAAGGTTCAGTGCATCCTTCTTATCAACGCAAAGATTTCTAAGCAAACCTCCTTGCTATTTATTGTAAGCATCTGCTAAAAGCAAAACTTGATTCCAAGAATGAAAAATCCACTTCTCTTTCTTCTAAGCTTAAAATTTACATTTAATTAATGATTGTGCTGTAAATGGATGCAACATAATTTAATCGACGACAATGACATTCAATTACATTTCAAATAAATTAATAAATAAAAGCCGTGAGATTTCAAATTGAACGAAAACAAACTAAGTATCCTTTTGGAAATAAATTTATAGCTACGGCTTTATTCGCTACTAACATATAATTTAGGAACTTTAACTGTTATAAAATCACAATGCTGTAAAAAAAACCAAAGAGTACACGTAAAAGATCAATTTTCAACTTTTATGTGCACTTACGTCGCGTTTTACGCACATTTAGGCAGATGTTGTACTCAAAACACATTATAAAAAATATAAAAAAAAGGGATATTTTTTCAAATTTATTTACTCTAACTGATTGGCCTTGGGTTTTGGTCGCAAATTTCAATCATTAATATCAGAAATATTTTAAATTCACCGATTCTGTCTAATACTTCAGCTTATAATTATTTTAATCACAAAGAAAAACAAACATTTATCTCTTAGCATACAATTTCAATTCTGTATAAGTATAAAAAAAACTAAATAAACAATATATAGTAAGAGCAAAAATTTTGCACAACACCAGGCAGCTATTGTGTTAACATTTATCCAAAAAAAAAACTTCAGTTGTTAGCAAAGAACAATAATAATATTTTTTTATATTGTTATTAAAAATGGAAAAGTATATAAAAATGAATAATTTTCAAAAAAAAAAAAAAAAAAAAATCAAAAATTGAATCGTTTGTAGCTTTTTCTTTTCAATAAAAAATAAAGAGCCTCGGAATTTTTTTCATTGAGAGGGGGAAGAAATTCAGAAGAATGGGACCTGACTCTTAGTAAAGGAAATTTCTATGGAGTTGCTTAAGATCTACAGTATTTTGTAGGAAGATGGAAATGGGGGAAATCGTTAAGTGAGAATTTATAACTATTCTTTTATGTAAAAAAAGGAATAATAATAAATAGAGAAAAATAAATAAAGATTTAAACCGTTTTATAATTAAAATAAAACTTCAGCAGAGCTTAACTATTTGTACTTTATTAAGCAACAAATCCAGAATTTTCATTGATCTCAATTTTCCCAAAGCCTGATATTTATCTCAAATCACTCTTTAATCTGTGCGATTGCTTGATACAAGTCATATGATCTTTCAATTCCTTGGAACAACTTAAGCAAAAATAATTATAAAACCTTGATTTTTATAGAAAAATCATCATAATTCATGCTTCATACTAATTAATAAACCTTTTACGGGGATGAAAATTCGTAAAATTATTTTAACAACTTTTTTGCTGCGACTTTTTTTTTACCACCATAATTTAAAAGTATTTCGTTGTTTACTATTTTTTGCTTTAATTGTGTTTTCATAACTTTGATTTGATACCTAGTTCGGTCACTTAGGTCTTAACTACTAGCAGGGGCACTCCGAAATAAAATGAGAGGGGGGGGGGGGGGGAGAGGTGGATTCTCAAATTTTCGAATGAAGTTCTACTTTTTCCAAATGATAAACATGAGCATGCACATTATATCATACTTACATAACATCTAATGAGAAGCAACATTATGCATCATTAAAAACAATTTTTAAAATTTGAAAGAAGAATCTCAATGTTGCATTAGTGTTTCCACATTTTTCAAATGAGAATTTTTTGGGGAGGTTACACTGTCCTTCTGAGTCTCTCATCGAGGCGCCCCATACTAGATCCCATGTGATTGTCAGTGTTTCTTTAATAATAGCTTTGTTAAATACGCCATAATTCAGTGAATGTTGGATTTAGTATTTGTTTTCCGATTTTCAAACGGGATCCTAGACAGTCCCGATTTTCATTCAAAAATCCAGTGTCCCGGCCAGTTTACTTCACGTCTCGGTAAAATATAAGTTTCATTACAGATGACCAAAAAAATATAAAAATAATTAACCGTGAAGGATTATTTAAAATAATAAATTTTTCATTTCTGTACCTCGTAGCCAGACTGACGTAAGTCCAAAAATTTGATTTTTCTGTTTATTACTGCTAGGGTTCGCCGATATATATCCGATATTTGTTCTGAAAATATCATGATATTTTGATATTTTCGATATTTATTTTTCCAACTACGGTATTTTCAGTATAAAAATTATATTAATCATAGTAATATAGCTCATTTATTATTAAAAATACCTAAAAAGTTATGCACTATAGTTTTATGATGTATTATTACACATTAATATAACAAAATAATGTATTTTTTTTATTCATACAATTATTAGTAATGTAACAATTTTAATGCATATTAAAAGTACCTAATTAAATGTTAACCATTGGTTGGAACAAAAGAAAATGTCTTATGACTGTGCCCCTGACTGTTGCATATTGTTTTTTTCTGAATCATATAACTGTGTAAAAGTAGCTAACAGAAGACAAATGAGTAGAACAGCTAACGCTATATTAACTCTATTAAAATTGACTAAAATGTAAAATGGAATATTAGATATGAATAATTAAAGAAACCTTAATTTTAAGTCTGCACATTATAATAATAAATAAAGAGTGATTTGAGGATGCATTTACTATTTTGAAGACATTAGTTTGCGTTGATTGAAAATATCGGATATTTTACATATTTTCGAAAATTGCACTCATATGACATATTTTTTTCTCTTCTGTAAAGTAGCGTATGTGAATCACGTTAGTTTAGCTCTGAGGTACAGATTTGTAATTTATGAGCTATAAAATTACTATCGGATTTGCTTGTAAGGAATTTTACAAAAAGATTTAAAACAAAAAAGACTTTCTAAAAAAGTCCTAGCCAATGCAATAAACAAGTAAATATTGTTCAAAATTCAATTCCTCATTTCTTGCTGAAGTAACTTCAAAAGATTAACGTTTACAAAATAAATTGTTTAAATGTATCTGCTTGCGTCATGTATCATTTATTATTCCTGGTTTAGGCTGATAATTAGTAATCATTTATCCATAGCATTGAGAATAAACTACCTTTTAAAACACTCTGAAAACCAGCCGGGGTGTGTACCTTTTGAAATACCCACGGTGGGGGGGGGGGGGGTCCTGGTTGAACATTTCGGAAATAAGGCAAGTCTAGGTATACCGCTATTACGATCACTTAGTCTCAAATATGGCGAGATTCGAAACATAAAAATGCACAAATAAAAAATATATATACATATACAAACATAGTATGTAAAAAGTATGCATAGATGTATAAATTTGCAGTGCTTTTTTCCCCCAGCGTTAAAAGAAAAACAACGAATTGCTGTTGCGCGGAAGGGGGGAGGGAATTCCTTTATTGCTTTTTATTATTACGTATCATTTCAGGTTATGCAAAACATTACAATCATAACTAAATGCATTTAGCTATTTCATATTGAAATAACTTGTTCCAAATATTGTTTTATAAATGTTGAATATGAGTAGTTAAATTCAATAATAAAATATGTGAATAGTAATTTAGAGCAGTAGTAGGAGATAGCAATTCCAGAGATTTAAAGTCTAGATTATTACTTCATAAATATTACAGAAAGTAGTGATTAGTAAAACACGACTGGCTGAAAGGAATTCAACTCGTTTGCTACACGTGTTGAGGGGAGAAATGGGCGGGACGGACCTTGGCAGCATGTCTGGAGGAGTTCCACTCTTCCCTGCGACACGCGTTGAAAAGAAAGGGGTTGAGCTTTGACAGCACGTCCTGGTCAAAAGGGATTAAGTGCTTTTTATCTCCCTCCGAAAGGGGGAGGGAATTTCAAGATAAAAAGTATTGACCATTTCGAGCAGATAGCCATGTTCCCAAGGTGACCTTTTCCAGGTGAAATTCCGCTCGTATGTCAAACCGCCAGAGAGTTAAGAAAGTCAATTAATCAATTACACTATATGAAACGGCGATTTTCAACCTTTTTCAACCCGTGGGCCGGTAAAAAAATCTCGAAAAAAAAAAATAAAAAAAAATTTGCCGACTGGAGAGGATTTTAGCCAGGCATCCTTCCTAAAAAACTTGTCTACTGCGAATTAAAGAGCTTAAACTTTGTTTGCAAGGTTTTCATAACGATAACTTACAACAATATTTAAATGTAAAGTGAAGAAAATATGTTGATTATTTTGCTGAAGTAAACAAATGTTTGTTGAAAAACTGTAGGAAATTATAAAAACAATATCACAAAATTAGAAAAACAATGTGTGGGATTAATAATGATGATATTATTAATAATGACAATGATATTCTAAATATTTTTTAATAAAACATTTTGTTTTTTGTATTTAAGGAAGAGCTGCATGGTTAGAAGGAATATGACCGACACCAGCTTCGGGCTCTTACCCCAAAATCAGTCCGTTTGGCCCAACGGCTTCCACTCTAGGCACAGTTAAGGATTCGGGAGGAAAGTGACCGACTCCGACTCCTTTACCCCAAAAAGAATCCAACTCCGAAGCTCTGGGAAAAAAAACGAAAGCCGTTCAAACTTGGTACCGGAACGGCACCGGTGAGAATGCCTGCTCCAGAGCAATGAAATTTGAAATGGGAGAAAAAGAACGTTTATTTAAAAAGAAGAAAGAAGTTTCAAAACTGCAATGGGGTTGTTTCCTTCAATCAAAAGTACTACTTTTAGTGGCTGAAATTGATAGAATAAGCAAAAAAAAAAAAAAAAAACCATGGAGCGAGAAAAAAACTTTCATTTTCCCAACGCTGCATTTTTAATTATGTTTTAAAATGTCCGATTTTGAAAATAAGGCGTGGTCTTTATGACGTCATAAATGATGTACTTTTGGCGCATCTGTCTGCCACGATTCCACGTTATGAAATCAAGAAGCGAATTAAATATTGCACTCTACGCTTGCTATCAACCCTATCGTTGCCATTACACGTGAGTAAAGAAGCAAATTAAATATTGTGCTCTGTGAATGGCAGCACGAAATGGCATTTCATCATTTGTGATGTCATCGGCAGATGCGTAAACAATGAAAGCGCACCGATTTAAGTATTTATTTTTTAAATATTAAACTTAAACAAATTATTTTAAAAATGGTCAAACCCTATGTTTTCAAGCATGCTCTTTCAGAAAAAAAAAAAAATACTTTTAAACTTTCGGAAACGACCCAATTCCTAGTTGCTAAAACTTTAATTGGTCTAAAACAAATTAATTTTTAATCTATTTTTTAATGAGATATTACGGTCTCTTTTTACGGAAAACTGGTCTAAAATGCGGAAAATGCAGTTAACATTCAAAACCGCTATCAATTCACCTCATTTTTTTTCTTAATACTCATTTCACATTAAAACAAAGAAACATGCCCCTGAATGACCCGTGGCTATCCCGAATCTCCTTCCGCCTGAGCGACCCTGAACATTGTTTGTCCGCAGATATTTCTCCCCACTTTTCCTCCGCGAAAAACAAACAAAACCTTTCCTCTTGCCGCAACAAAAAAACTCGACAATATTTTTCTTATCTTTGTGTTGAAACTCAACGCGTGGAGATGGGAAAAAACACAAGAGTGGTGTGCTGCAGGGGAATTATAACGAAAAACAGCGAAATATGAGGTTGAATTTACTACCAGAGGTCGAACCTTTTCTGGATTAATTTTAGAGAATTCGCGTAAGTACAAATATTCAATGTTTTGATTTATTTCAGACTAGTATAACTGATACCATGCTGGTGTGTAAAACTAATTTTAGCTACCAGGTTGTCGGTAATCTCAGCTTCAATGAGATAACAACTGGCTCCACCTCAGTTATTAACTATTCCAGACTAATGAGTAGCGGGTTCAAAAAAACTTTTTTTCAGCTAGAGTTCAGGATACCCCTTATTTTTCTTAGACTTACTAATGGTATTATGCTTTAAAAGTTTTAGCTTCTTACTCAAATTTTAAGAGGATGCTCAATGATTCCTTCATTTAACATTAGCCGTAGCATAGAAAATGCCACAAATTTAGAAACATTTAATTTCCCCAGCTTTTTTTTTTTTTTTTTGTAGATAATTGTTTTGTTGCAATGTAAATGCATATAACTCGTGTATATTATAATATGTAGCATTGTTTTTTCAGTTCAATGCAGTTTTTTTAGCCCCTCCTCCCATACCAATGAAGCTTGGGGGAGGGGGTTGAGCACCCTCTTTCAGTTGAAATAGGAAGCTAAAATTCTTCCAGTATATTACTATCCGCAAGTCTGAAAATATTGAGGGGTGTCCTGTTATGTAGGAGAAACTTTTTTTTAAATGTATTTTTTGAATCATCCTACTGATAAGTTCATAACATTGACGAAAGTGCAGTCTCTGGATGTCATAACCGGGCAGTACATATTGTTACAAATTCTGTAAATAGTAATTATTGTAGTACCGTAACCTGTAAATAGTTTCTCGTAATAAATATACAACCCCTATACATTCGGCTGAAGTATACGATCCCCCTATTTTTTTTCATTGATAAAATTTGTGAATGAAATAAGATAATGGCCTACGAATTTCGAGAAGTATTTCGAATGTTGTGGAAACTTTTCGATGTTTATAAAAGCGTCCCGCGTGATAAAAATTTAGTTTCGATTGAGAATTTGTACTGAGAGTGTATTAGCTCTGTTTATTGCGAGGCATTTCGCTGTGTTGTTTTTCGTATTTGGGAGCAAATACGTGTGTAACCGTTGAGTTTACGGTGTTGTGTGATATTTGCTTAATTGCTGATGATTAATTTAGCAGTTGTTGACGATCTTTCCTGTACATAGTGTAAATAAATTTCCTGTATTTTTAATCAAGAACTGTGTTGTCCTTTCAAGAAAGTTGGAAGTCGCACCGGATCCGTTACAATATTTTGCATGAAAAGGAGACCTAGTTAGATCAGTGTTTCCGAAACAGTGAGTGGCGACCCAATGGCGACTCAATAGTCAATTTCTGGTGAGTCGCGATATTCCAATGATTTAGAGTACCGTTAGAGCAGGGATTTACAAACTTCTTATCGAGTCTTTTCAGTATATTTTGGTTTGCGGACATAATGGTGACAGTTTAGAAAAGTCATGAGATTTAAACTTGAGTGTCTATTCACTTCAAAAAAATATAAAAAAGTCGTCCCCTTCTTTTCGCCAACACGAAATTTCCTACCCCTCCTCCGCTTTCAAGCTTACCTTTTGAGATATTTAAAGATTTCATATCGGCGAAACAACAGAAGCTTGGGAAACATGGAGAAATGAAAGTTTGTTTCGGCAAAACGGTCTATTGTTTTTGTTTATTTATACATTTTACTTCCTTTTATAAAAAAGGAAGTATTGTATTCGCGAAAAAAATTTCACTCAAAAATCGGCCTTAATTTCCATTTTGCTCACCCCCGAATGAATGTTGAGTTTATTTTTCAAACCGACCACATGTGGATATATGCCTAAGAACGTAGAGACACCCGAAATATCCATTTTGACGATCCCAGAGTTCATTACAACGAGTTTTCTCGTGACGTCCGTATGTACGTATGTATGTGTGTACGTATCTCGCATAACTCAAAAAAGGTATGTCCTATAATATGTCCTATAATATAAGTTGAAATTTGGTTCGTAGATTCCTAGTGGGGTCTAGTTGTGCGCCTTCCCTTTTGGTTGCATTCGGATGTTCCTAAGGGGTCTTTTACACCTTATTTGGTGGAAATCATTGTTAATTTCAATGCTAACTTAAGTGGTGTTATAATTTGTCAAACATTTGGCAATATATCGCCAAGCTTTTGGCCACCAAGTTTTGTCACCAACTGTGGCGATTTTTTTTTTTTTTAATTTTTAAATCTGGCTTTAATTCGACCAATGTTGGTGATATTTAAAGAGTTAACCACTGAATCACATTAAAAATGCCAATGATGGGGAAATAAATCGGTGTAAAACTTTTTTTGCTTCGGTTCGCAAGAAACTAGGAGTGAAAATAATTAGTGTTTCCTTGATTACTTCAAGGCGCTTTTATCATTAAATTGGCGTAAAAGGAAGTCATGTGATGCATCAGCTCGTTTTATTTTAAGTCATGGGTGTCTTTCACTTAATTTTTTCCCCTTCTTTAAACGGTTAAAAACACCATTTCAGACAAGTAAATATTACTGACGATTAAACTATATGATTTGTTAATTGCCTGGCGCGTTGATAAGAAATCGGTGGTAGAGTTTCCAGATATTGAAACAAAAATACTAAACATCCTCTAAATATGCTACAAAATACTACATTCACAAAATGCTGCAAAATATTGCGCAGTCTAGGGAAAGCAAATAGAATTAAAGGATATCAGAGCTGTGGTAAGTTGTTAATGATGTTTTCGCATTTAAATTATGTACGTAAAATCATCAAATCTGTATCGTATATGAAACCTTTCTAATAATAAATATGTTAAATATTCATTTCCCATTTTCCGAAAAATATTGTCGGCGAACCAGGAGAGTAACCCATTACAGTTTTCCCTATTCGAAACTCCAATAATTTATAGGGGGTGCTCTCTATTGGCGGATGAAAAAGTTAAAACAAACAAATGCCGTAACTTATAACTTGCTTTGACGCTTTGTGAATGACAGTAATTTTTCATCGTGTTTGTGGGAAGCTTTCTCTTCTATTCTGCTGAAATTACATTATACCACAAACTGTCTGAAGCCTGTAATTTACCCCAAAGAAAACACGTGGAATGGAATGTTTTACCTTTTTCTTTAGAATTGTTAATCACCGCAAGGTAGCGTATTCGAGCTCTGGAGTTGTGAATCCTGGAAATTTTCTCGTTGAAAGGGGAAAGGATATTTTAAGCGTCTGCGAAACGGGAGGGGGGGGGGACAAAAAAATTCGCACTTTATGAATGTTGGTGGAACAAATTATTTAAAGCATTTTTTTTAAAACTGTTTTGCTGAAAACAGTTTCCGGAAATTTTTTTTTCTACATGAGTTCTCATCTTTTGCATTAAAAAAAAAAATTCCTTGCCATTGCGAAACACGTAGCTGTTATTTAATTTGCATGCCTGTGAGTTATAATGTTGTAATTATGATATTAAAAGAATTTTATTCTGAAAAATGCACGTACTTGGTACACTGAAGAGAATGTGTAGTCCTTTTCTCACAGTAATTATTTAAAAAAAAAAAAAAAAATTATGACGTTAAAATTTCGAATGGACTTAATGTATCTACTTATATTTACTTACCTTGAAATGAGTTGAAAACATTTTTCGTGTCAGATTGCAGAGAGAAAGGAGGAGGTCAACCCTCCAGAGGGTTACGTACTACGTGTGCTTTTTGTTTTACGGTCTACGTTGCGATAGCCAAAAAAGTGAATATATTCATGCACGCTTGAAAACCTACTGTTCATTTCTGTAGACTTTCAATGTAAAGAAATCTTTCAGCATCCATATTGTATGATTACTCGGTATCTTAAGGGTCCCTTGAAGTTCTATTTGGCTTGGACACTCTCGGCTAAAATCAAACTCAATTTCTAGCTCAATTTCGTACCGTGGGTGCCCAGGTGCCTCCACCTAGCGGGAAACTAAGCTGCCAAATTCTCAAGATGGAATGGATGCTAACTTTTGGGGAACGTACAAGAACTGCAATGATGAGGAACTAATACATACACAGCCCCATTAGAAGCAGATAAACAAACCAATATTTTGAATACTACACCCTTAACAAAGGACATACTTATTTTGAGCAATTTTAAAGCACTTAGGGCTATTCATTTCCCTTCCACCACCCACCAGAAGTATTTATTGGTTGTGCCACTAATACCACCTTACAAAAATCAACCAAGATGATGATTTCTCACAGGGTCCCTTCCAGGGGTTCATTTCTCCGCCGGTCGAAGGAGCAATATTTTGATTCAAATTAAGGAATGAAAAAAATAAAGCTATAAAGACAACAGAAGACCAAGTTGTTTTACTCTCATAACTCAAATCAAAGAATGATATCCTTGTCACTCCTTATGTCTGGTAGCTCTTATAACACTAAAGTCAGCATATTAACGTTTTGAAAGAAAAATATTGATGTTATCAGTAAGTTACCAAGTAAGTTAGTATCTTAGTAGCATAGTAAGTTAGTTATCAGTAAGTTAACTGGAATCCTCGGCTGGAACTGATTGATCTGGCGGTGTGATTCATGTATTTCTGCCTTAGCCCTGGCTATAATCTGGTAACTTACTGATAACACCATGCCTTGCCATCAATCTTCGAGTTGAACCGAACCATTGCTTCGGTCACTCGTCTGGTCTGTGCTAAATTTAATAGGTACCAGTTTGTTAGGCACCCTTGGCTTCCTTAAGAGGTTTTCCACCTCCAGCTCAGTCACTTCCTCTCATGCCGGGCTGATGAGTGCTAATAAGCATGAAACTGCAGTCCTTGATTGGAATTGACTGAACTGGCGGTGTAATTCATGTAAAAATATTGATGTTTTTAAGTTATGCGCCGTAGGTTAAGTGCGAACAGTGATCAATACGGGTTTTATAACAGTGGAATCATAATAGTGGGGTGAAGTAAATGAAATTTACGTTAAAATACTTCACAGTTGGCTACCAGTACGCCCTTTTGAATTTAAATAGTACATGGGTAGACGAGTCCAAAAAGCCCGGGACACAAATTTTTCTGGCCCTCTAGCGGCATTGCTGGCGTCATCAATATGGCCGCCACGTTTTGTGATGCGAGTCTATATTGCCCTCTGTAACTCGGATTTGTATTTTGATATTAACATAAACGACTTCAGTAATTAGCACTTTAAGAGTTTGTCCTTTTAAAGTTACCACTGTTTTTATTACTTAGAAAAAAAATATTCACTTGCAAATATTTTTGTAACAGAGAATGCATATCTGTGCCTCTGTTTAGTTCACTAAAAGCAAAAATATTTGAATTGATATTTTTATAAAAAATATATGTATAAAAAGTTACCAAAATCACCAGTAATTGGCACCTGTACCTCAGTGTATGACACTTTGTGATCCAGTAATTGGTACATGTTAATAGAACGGGAAAATCGCTTTTTTTTTTTTTTTTTGCACTTTTAGATTACATACAAAGCATATCATCCTAAGAAACATAATTAATGTCAATTTAAAGTAGGTAATTTTACATAAATTAATGTTAAATCGCACATCTTGATGTTGGAAAAGTATTTTAGAGAAATAAAAATAAATTTGGGATGTTGCATGGAAAAATATATCGAGATTATTGCTATTTCATTAGTTGGTATGCAGTTTTGGTTTTACGAATTATAGCTCTATCCACAGAAAAGCAACATTAACCCGATGATTCTAAAGGATCATAAAAAAGGAAAGTATTCTTTACTGTCGCAATATCTGACGAATGGCCAAACATATTTGTTTTTTATTGCTTCTCTTAAAAATTTAACAGTATATTCTACAGGATTCAATTCAATAGTAGAACCCATTCAATATAGTTAATGCAAAAGTATCAGAAATCAAACTAGTGACATACTGCACAACACATTAGTGTTTATAGGCACATGTGCTAATTACTGGAGACTAGCAAAACTGAAGCACCAGTAAATGGCATCTATCATTACTTCAAAAATCCAAAAATGGACAAAAATATACTTCTACCCACTCAAAGTAACTCCTTTCCAACTAAACAAAACTTTTGACAACCAAAATTTAAAATATATTTTACGTCAGATTTTAATCGATTGATGTGCATGCTTCCCTTAAGCCAGAGAAGAAGCTTTTGCAACAAAAATGGCTGATGTGACACAAGCCACAATTGTTTATCTTTCCTATGCACTGTTACCATCTACTCTAATATGAATTGAAGTTGTAATCTTTAAAGTAAATGTACGAACACCCGGGGCTTGAAGTAATTTTGTTCTAAATTTCATGGCTGTAGGTGCGACGGGAGTCTTCTGGACGCACGTCCGCCATAGACGTTCTTTCACATTTCATTGACCTTACTTTTTTTTTTAAACACAGAGATACTATTTCTACAAGCTTGGTTTGCACTAAAAAGCATGAAAAAAATTAAGTACATGATTTCTTGACCACAACACTCAATAATTGGTTTTAGAGTAGAATTACGGTAACCGGGTCGCGTTGGCGAATTTTTTCAAAAACAGCCAAAGTTGTAACCTACACATACTGATCGCTATCTACACAAGGACTCTAATCACCATCCTCGACAGAAGAGAGGTGTAATGAAAACTTTATTCGTGAGAGCCAACAGAATCTGCGAACCGACTGCTATCGAGCATGAAATTTCCCACCTCACAAATGTTTTCAAAGCCAACGGTTTTTCAAAGCAAGAGATCAAAAGAGCCTTCCACCCCAAAATAAAAAAACAGCCACTTAAAGAAGATCCGATCAAGTCCACAGCCTACCTCCCCTACGTTGAGGACGTCACTGATAGAATCGAAAGACTTCTGCGACGCCACAATATCAAGACTGTTTTCAAACCCACCCACCGAACAGCGACTTATTACGATCTGTGAAAGATGCAAGAGATCCCTTGTCCGCCGCAGGTGTTTACAAGATTCCCTGTTCCTGCGGATCGACCTATATTGGAACTACTAAGAGAAGCGTCAACACTAGAATCAAAGAACATCAAAGAAATTGCCGACTAGGCCACACTCAGAAGTCAGCAGTCGCAGAACACACTTTTAGTGAGGGGAACCAAGACATCAAATTCAAAGAGACAAAAATACTTTCAAGGACTTGCCATTATTATGCGAGATTGAACAGAGAAGCCATCGAGATATTCAAACATCCAAATAATTTCAACAAAAAAGAAGAAGGAATAAAGATAAACAAGCTCTGGCATCCCATACTGAAAAGGATCAAAACAACAAGAACCTCCAGCCAATCAGAAACAAGGACGGACCTTCAGCTGAATCCCCAACAGCCAATCCCCGAGCAGGAAAAGGAGAGCCTAAGCTCCAATCAGGAAGCGATGAAGACAGACGTTCACCAGCCAATCCCAGTCCAGAACCAAGAGGACCCATGCCCTATAAATGTTGACAGCACTTCGACACTTGCATCAGTTGCCAAGAAGTCTCTTCCCTGGAAGTTACGAACTCGGAACCACTGAGGATGGCTGCCGCAGATGCAGCCGAAACGTTTGGAGAATATACACTCAGACCACGGCACAACAGCCCGGAATCCTTTCATAATATTGTCACCTACTACTCAATGTAAACAAAGTACTTCAATGTAAACAGAGGAAATCCACCAATAAGAATAGATTCAAAGAAAATGGGCGGAGCTATGAATGACTAAAACTATCACCTTGGTAGCAAAGTCTGTTAACTGTCTTTCTCTGATCGTAACCGCAAAGAAAAATAATTAAAACTCTTTTCCCTCTTTTAAATGATGATAATGTAACAAAATATACAAAGAAACATACTATTGAACCTAATTTAGGAAATCATAGAGTACAGCTGGCATTTTTTAAGAGAGAAAACAATTAAATACTTCAAAGAAAAAAAAGGGTGGGGGAGTGGATATTTGCAACAGGGGGGGATAATTGATAGTTTTCAAAAACATTTAATGCAAAAAAAAAAAAAAAAAAACTTAAGCTGTTTTTGGCTAACGTGCACATTTTATTCGAACAAAATACATAACTAGCAATAAGCTAAATGAGCATATAGCAAACGAAAAATTATGTAATGTTAACATTGTATTAAAATTCAAAAAAATTGCTAAATAAATTAAAAATGCTACCAAATGAAGTTAAAGCTCTGTTAAAATGTAAAACAACATTCTAATTAAATGATTCAACGCCTCCCTTAAAATTTAAATTACTCTACCAAAACACATTGAAACAAATTCTAAGGAACAAAAAAATGTAAAATAAATTCTAACAAAATTTAGCAACATTAAAAGTTGGATCGAAAACGACATTAAAGTATGAAATAAATCGTCAAGTAAACAGAAAACGCGCCATTAAGTACAGTTAAAGTGTAACAGTAAAACGAAAAAAATCTATTAGATAAATTAAACTACATGACAAGATCCAGTCAGAGAACGTTATCATAACTGCAAATTTTAATTTTATCTTACTGAACAATTACAATAATTAATAAATTTTAAATTAAAGATGGAACAATAAAACATGAAGGAAAGTACTTACGACGAGCAAAATCTAAAAAAAAAAGTATCCAAAAGATATTCGGAACTCCAGCGCTCGAATACGCTACCTTGCGGTGATTTACAAAACTGCAAATGAAACTAAAACATTGCCACTTTGCGTTCCACGTGTGTCTGTTGACGTAAACACAGGCAGTTTGTTCTGAGTATTTGTTAACGCAATCGATGTGTCTTAGTTTGCTTTCAGCTACAGAAATTAATTCGTCCCTTAGTTGTATTCTCGAGCTTCTCAAAATAATGTTAGTTTTCATTATTTCCTTAATAATTGGTGAAAGTGAAAATTCTGGATTAACAAACTTGGATAACGTTATACAAGAAATTTTTTTTTATTGTTTTGTATGAATTTGTAAGAATATGGGGTTTTTTTTAATCTTAAATTAATTAAACTTACCATATTTTACAGCAGCATTTAGTTGGAATGGACAGTATGCAAAATATTTTCTTGAATATATTATCGTAGAACAAAATGAATAACCGAGAAAGAATTTACTTTATTCCTTTTATTCTCAGCTGAAAGGTTTCGCCAAATTTGTTTAGGGTTATAGTTTTAGTATAGTACGAGCAAAGTAGC
Source organism: Uloborus diversus (assembly GCF_026930045.1). Taxonomy (NCBI): domain Eukaryota; kingdom Metazoa; phylum Arthropoda; class Arachnida; order Araneae; family Uloboridae; genus Uloborus; species Uloborus diversus. The sequence goes on along the minus strand of NC_072738.1, from coordinate 2,716,446 downwards.
CTTGGCGAGATTTCGCGATTTTAGTTAAACCATTTTTAATTTTTATCATGAGTGGAATAAAATGGTAGTAAGATTACAGAATTCGATAAGTGAAAAGAAATAATGGTCAATCAACTGAAAAGAAAACTACCACCATATATCCGTGAGAATTTTGTTGATGATTTGCATAACATGACACAATTAAATCGTAACTCAGAAATTAGAAAAATCGAAACAGAAAATTTTTAAATTAACCGATTCGGGAATTCGAGAGAAATAACTCAGCTACAAATGGAAAACAATAAGCGCTAGCCAAGCAAGGCAAAAAAGTATCATCTTCTTTCGATAACAATTTGTAATGTCATATTGAATTTTCTAGCATTAATTGTTATTCTTGTCAGGCCACAATTATTGTTTAGTTTTATCAAGAATTGATTAAATATCGAATTCAACATCGTGGAAATAGCTGCTTAGAACTACGAACCACGTAGTTTGCATTAATCTTTGACGTTTAGGAATGCTTCTTGAATTCTCATTTCTTTCTACGTGGGCCAGAATATCCACAAGACTTTGAAAATTAATTTAAAAAGAATAAAGCGAAAAAATCATACGTACGAACAAAAATCACAACACTTTTAGCATTTTCTTCGTTACCATGTGCGTTTGTTTTAGTTTTTAAGTCCGCCATTACACAGTGACTTCAGTGCCCCCTATAGTTCGTTGGAGTTGCGAATGAATGACTAATTTTTAAATCAACAACTCAAAATAGTTAAGAGTGAAAAACATTCCACGATGTAAAATTTGATAAAATGTTTCGACGATCTAAAAATTGAAAAAATAGTTTACGTTGCCAATTTTCAGAAAAAAAATCAACTTTCAAAAATTTAAAAATATAATTCTATAGAATTAAAAAAAAAAGATTTATGAGACAAATCAATTACAGTTGTGTGTATTGCCGATTGGCCAAACGAATAGCGAATCAGCTTTGTTGTAGGGTTGCTAATATTGCTCCGTCGCCAATTGAGGTAGCGGGTTTCCAGAATGAAACATTTATCGCCGCGACCCGGTTACCGTAATTCTACCGGTTTTAGTCTTAACATTGTAATACTTAAGTTAATTCTAAGGCAGCCGATAAAATTGAATTTAAAATTTTAAAGTAAAACACATGTAGGCTGTAGTATATTAAAAGCTACTCGCATAAAGCTGTATACCGCCTCTTCTGCTGTCAAATTTTTAATTTAAATTTTATCGGCTGCTTTAGAATTAACTTAAATAAAAAGATATTATGATTAACTGTAATTTTCGAGTGTTGTGATCAAATATCTCATACTTATTTTATTTCATACTTTTTAGTGCGAAAAAAAGCTTATAGAAATCTTGTTTTTGTGATAACTTTATTAAATGGATCAAAGCCCTAACCCTTATTTGCATCTCAGGATGCAGCATCCAATTTTTCGTTCGTTGACATGGACTCATTGCAGAACGAAGAGGACCCTGGGAACCACTGGTTTAGGGTAAGATTTGTGGTTTAGGGTACATGTAAATCCAGGGTCTCCGTTCCTACTGCTACGGTTTAGGGTCCAATAAAATCAGTGAAATTAATATAGTCATGTCCCCAAACCTCAATGAATTACTTGACCACTTGTATCTCTTAGTCACATAGTATGATTTTTGAAAATGAGACTAAAGACGAATGTTTTTTGAACCACTCCCTTTTTCAATCCTGATACAGGTGATACTTCACCAATGTTTTGAAATTCTCAAATTTTTCTTTTTTCTGTTGTATTTTTGTCGTCTATAGTATGTTAGCTTTATTATACAATCTCGCTTATTTGTTTTCCACTGAAAGCAAAGCACGAAAAAAGCGTCAAATTCCAACATTTCCCAAGCATTAGTATGGAATCCAAAACGCATTTTTTCAAATATCTCATAACCTCATTTCTACAGACTCTGCGCTTTACCTTAACACGACAGTACAGTACTTACTACTTTAAATCTACACTTCTTACTACTTTAAATCTACACGACTTACTACTTAAAATCTGCTCTACTTACTACTTCAAATATACACTACTTACTACTTCAAATCTACACTACTTACTACTTCAAATCTACACTACTTACTACTTTAGATCTACACTACTTATTTATATAAATCTACACCTTCTTCCTACTCTAAATTACTACTTCAAATCTACACTACTTATTTATATAAATCTACACCTTCTTACTACTCTAAATTACTACTTCAAATCTACACTACTTACTACTTCGAATCTACACTACTTACTACAAATCTACACTACTTACTACAAATCTACACTACTTACTACAAATCTACATTACTTACTACAAATCTACATTACTTACTACTTCAAATCTACACTACTTACTACTTCAAATCTACACTACTTACTACTTCAAATCTACACTACTTACTACTTCAAATCTACACTACTTACTACTTCAAATCTACACTACTTACTACTTCAAATCTACACTACTTACTACTTCAAATCTACACTACTTACTACTTCAAATCTACACTACTTACTACTTCAAATCTACACTACTTACTACAAATCTACACTACTTACTACTTCAAATCTACACTACTTACTACAAATCTACACTACTTACTACAAATCTACACTACTTACTACAAATCTACACTACTTACTACAAATCTACACTACTTACTACAAATCTACACTACTTACTACAAATCTACACTACTTACTACAAATCTACACTACTTACTACAAATCTACACTACTTACTGCTTCAAATCTACACTACTTACTGCTTCAAATCTACACTACTTACTCCTTCAAATCTACACTACTTACTACTTCAAATCTACACTACTTACTGCTTCAATATCTACACTACTTACTGCTTCAAATCTACACTTATTGTTTTTCATATCTGCACATTGTGCGAGCATACAAGTGACCAGACAAGTGCTATTCGGAGAAATTCCACTCCTCTCCCCCTTTATGTTTTGTGTGTAACCCAGCTTCATCGTTTCTGTAAATCTGTATAGAGAACTATCCTCCAGAAATGTTTTGAAATTGAAGTCCCAAAAATGCAATTTTAAACTATTTTTGGTGACTTTCGGGAGGAAAGTAAAAGTGTAGACTCTCCTCTAGGGAGAGGCTGTTGTCCTTTCCTGACCCCCCCCCCCCTATAGCTACGATCATGTTTAGTAGTGGTTTTTGATATTTTCTTGACTTAGTTTTTTTCTATAATGCTAAAAAAAAAACATAAAATTTTTAAAAATGCAATGTTTCCAGTTAGTAAGCTTCCCGTGGTCCGAGAAAAATCTGTTCGCGAGCCGAATTTGGCCCTCGGGACGTAGGTTGGAGACAGGGCTGCGGAGTCGGAAGGAAAATGGCCGACTCCGACTCCGGATTTTTTTTTTTTTTTTTTTTCTTCAAATCCCTCTCTCCCTTCAGGGGAAAGGGGAAATCCTCTAAACAGAGATTGAAATACTAATTCTTTTTTATGAAAATTTCGCATTTTGTATTTTATTGTAAACCCAAGACGCGTACATCGTTAGAAATTCAATTTAAAAATCATATTTTTGAATAGTTACGAGTTTAAAAGTGAGATGATTTGAAAATCCCTTTAAAAAATGAAAAGAATTACTTGTAATTTGCCCCCTTTAATGTTTAACAAATAGATATTGGTCAAATCGTGTGCTTTCAATTTTTGAAAGCTGCAACTTGAGAGAAAAAAAAAGCTTTTTTTCTAAGTCTAACTTCTTGAGAGGGGGTGGTTTGCCCCGGGTGACACCCATCTGGTAGATGTCACCCTAAGTTCATTTCAGAGTTTATAAAAATATAAATACTTTATTTTTGAAAAAATTCCCGAATATATTTTAAATTTTATTTTATGAATAAAATTTCAACGAAAATAGGGCACATATACTATACATCAAGAGCAAATTTTACACAAAATGCGGAGATACACAGCTTTGTAAGAATAGTTTTTACTATACCTATATTTCATCTTCGCTAAATTTTTAATTTAAATTTTATTGGCGGCTTTAGAATTAACCTTAATATGAAGATTTTAAGATTAACAGCAATTATTGAGAGTTGTAACCAAGAAATCATTTACACTTATTTTGTTCCATACTTTTTAGTGAGAACCAAGCTTATAGAAACAGTCTTAGTAAGAAAAAAACATTAGATTATTTCATCGGATCTTTTGGATTCGTGCTTTCGCGCCAGAACTTATCTGAATTTACCGATCACTCTCAAAGTTTCCACCTGAGCTGCGGGCCTCGACTTACTAAATTGTTACGATCCTTTTACTATTTTATAACTGAGATCGAACAAAGCAATATATTTCTATTTTCATTTGAAAGTGATTACTTGAAAATGTTAGGCAACAAAACCGTTTGCTGACAATTGCTATAAGTTAAGTTAAAAAGCAAGCAAACTAGGAGACGGCTACAACAAGTTCGGTAAGCACTCAAGATAGCTGATTGCCATAATCGCAGATATTTTCTCATTAGTAGCTTTTTATACATGTAATCTAACCAGTTGGCATCACACCACACCCGAGGGTCCCCTGTTCCTATCACAGTAGTGACTTGCCCAGCTTAGGGACACTCGGGAAGTAGAACCAATTGGCAGTCAGTTTTTAAAAAAAATGCAAGGAGAGTCAGTGAAAATGAAGGAAAGAAAGAAGCCCGGAGTCGGCAGATTTTCTAACGACTCCGACTCCACAGCCCTGGTTGGAGAGCCCTGGCTTACACTAGTATCGTTTTTCAAACCTATTTCGCGGGTTATCCCTGCCACCCTATTGCGCAAACAATCAGGTGTTTACTGTACAGCTTAAAGGTCACTGTTCAAACGAACCCTTTCCTTTCCCCACTAACTCTCTCCCAAAAGTGAAACTTAACCCACCACAAACAAAATACCCGATCACCTTCCGACCTTGGGGTGAACTTGTCCGTCGCGAAGTGAAAGTTAATATTCCCCTCCGGCCCTCTCCAGTCTCGTTCGAGTCAAGGTCGAGATAGGACTGAGGCAATCCGAATTGTTCCAATTATTTACTATTATTGTTTCAGTAACCCCCCAACGGTGGCGAAACGTTTGTTGACATACAACTCGACGCTTGACTTTCACTCGCACGCGTACGACCGTGAAAGACTCAGTTCGAGTTATTTATGGAACTCGGGAGACTCGCTTTGCGGTAAGTGGCGATTTTATAATTTGGTTAATATGCCTTACGTAAAATTATCGAACTCGCCGTAGCGCAAGTAGGCAACAAGCAGTGGCGTAGCTATAGTTTCTGCCTCCCCGGGGCGGTGCCTTTATTTGCTGCCCCTTCATTAAGACATGTCTATTACATTAAACCATCGAAAATTATTGAACTTAGAATTGAAAACGTTATTTATGGATAAACGAAAACTAAATCCGTATTCTTCCAACGAAAAAAAAGGGGAGGGGGAGGAGTGTCAGGCGCCTGTCCCAGAAAAGTATTCTAAATTTGCATCAAAAACCGCAGTTAAAAGTAGCGTTTGTGGGAAAGGGGCGGGGTTGTCTTCCGAATCTTCATCAAAACTGAAGTTAGTTTTAGCCTTCGTTGACGTTAGTAACCTCCGGTTTTTTTGCAGAATTTTTTCCGAAATTTAAGTTTTAAAAACACAATTTATATCTATCTTTATAGAATGTTAAGGGAATGAGGAAGGTTCAAGGGTTTACTACGGGAATATTTCAACTTTAACACTGAAAAGCGGAGTTTAGTCATTCCAAAACCTTACATTTCAAAGGGTTTTCCTTTTCTTTGCCTCCAGTGACAGACAAAAAGAATGATTCCCTTATTTAGATTTTTTTTTTCACATCAAAGGTGCAAAATCGCCGCCCCCAAAAGTAAATCGGCCCCCTCCGCCCCACCCTAAGTACGCCATTGCCGTATTGAAGAGAAGCCAAATTTGTGGTAAACTCAGGGTGTGGTAAACGCAGTAAGTGGCAAGGGGTACCACAAATAGTCCACGGTATCAATCAAAATGTGCATGTAAAACAAGGAGTCGGGTGCCATGGGAAAATTTTAGTTCTTCAAAGGTTGCCGCGAATTGGAAAAGCTTGGGAACCCCTGTGTTAACTGATTTTGTGATTTCTGCTAAATTCTTGGGAAGATCATTGAAAAAACAAAATGCTAAGAAAGCAAACTTTAATTAAATTAAGATGTGAAATAAAATATTTTAGGGGAAATAACGTAACGCAGAATACTTGAAGCGCTTTTCTCCGCACGCACCCCACCTCTTAGCCGTAGGCCTTAGGTTCTATACTTGAAGCGCTGACAAAATTTTCATCAAACTAGTCAAAATGCAGCAAGGGCAGATCCAGAAGCTTTTCAAGGGAATGGCCATTGAGTTTTACTACTTATCCATTATTACGAATCCTGGTTTAAAAATTTACCTTTGAGGTAAAAGAAACTATGTCCACTTTTGTCAAAATCGTAATTTCAGCATCTTCTTACTCAACTTTTTATACTCTACCCAAAGAGATAAAGCGCTTAGATTTTAAATAAAAAAAATTTCATTCAATAAGCATTTAAAAGAAAATCTAGCAATACAAATCAGTACAGGAGAATACCTTTAAATACATCTCCTGGCTAACTTTGTTTTTGTGACTTAGTACCCTTTACCTCTCAGGTACAGAAATGTTGATCATAAATGTTTCAGATTTCAATTCCAAAATGTTTCCGGGGGAGAGTCCAAACCTCCCTTACCCTATCATTAAGGTTTGCATGGAATTACGCTTTTAAACTTCAATATCGAAAAATTACCGGCGGAGAGACCCTCAAGAGCGATGAGAACGCCACCATTGACCATACCTTTACATATCTGCCCCTGAAATGCGCTAAAAATAATGATATTACCACTTAGAATCAAATGCTTTTACTTTCTGGCAAAACAAGTCATCAAATAAGACTAAAAGCTCCACTGAAATGAAAAATAGAGCAGGAAAGTATCCAAATTGAGCTATTAAGAGGTAAAATAATTTGCCACATAAGTATATCAAATCGTTAAACAAGTTAAAAGTTCCAATACAATTGAAAAGCAACAGCAATTTTTGCAACGCTGGGAACTTTTTTCACCAATTTGGAATGTTCCACTTCATGACAATTACTAAAGTATTTTTAATTAATATCGTCACTTATCATATTTCTCGTTTCACTAATTTATTTAGGTGTATTTTCGACTTAATTTCAACCTTGGTAGTGCGTTTCCAGAGCTGTTAGATTAAGTTTGACCTAAACATTTACGTAGAAATACGTTTCATAACTGTATTAATTTTTTTAGTGGCAACTGTGCTTGCATCATCCTTATTAATCACAGTCGTTGTAGAATTACCAACATTACCGTAAAATGTTTGCCATTTCTATTCTATGTTTTTGTTTAATAACATGAAACTCAAAATGCTCTTTCTGTAAGTATTTTGCTGTTCTCATAGTAAAACACGGGAAGATTTCGATAATTGGGAATCTGGCGATCTTTCTTCATCGGCGTTAATTTTTGGCTACAGCACCTTCGTTTCGCGAGAGGTATTTTTCTTTGCAAATCTAAACAAAGAGACCGGAAACATCACTTAGGGTTACCATAAATCAGCAGGGTTACCAAAATAAAATTATTTACGCCAACAATGAGACGATCGTGCCAGGTTCCCAATTATCAAAATATCCCCTAAAACACTGATATATACATGACGAACACCATTATTGTGTCTTTTCTGGCGGTTTATTTGACTTCGGAAAGATTTCAATAATTGAGAAATTGGCAATCTTGATCCATTGGCGTGAAATTTTTGCCACTAATACCCGTACGATGAATGTTCTCCCTTCCCATTTGTAAAAGCAGGGGAAAATCTATCTGCATGGCAATCAATAAAGCAACAGGATTACCAAAATAAAATTATTCACGCCAAAAATTTGACTACCGCGCGTATTTTCCAATTATCAAAATATCTCCTAGACATACATCAATGTGTAACAAGGTTGACATTTCAGAGAATTCGAGAAGTAATACTAAGACATTACTTTAAAAAACTTTCTTCCAACTATAGCTAGGGTTATTATCCATCGTACATTAATCTGATCTAGATTTTTTTTTTTTTTTTTTTTTTTGAGACATGAGGTGTTTTTTGTTGTAGGTACAGTGAATTATCTTTCTGAATACGCCCTAATGGGAACACCCCGATATTCTGAACACATTTTCATGATCCCAGTGAAGCTCCATAGACTTAACATATTCTGACCTGTCTGTACTCTGAATACCCTATAATATGAACACCTCAGTATTATCTCAACACTAATTTTATCCCTCTTCAAAAATTATCTCTCTATGTACTGAACATGTTCACAATCAGTACTTGGAAATTCCTATGAATGAACACAATGATTCCAGGGTATTGAGGGAAAATGAAGAGGGGAAGAAGAAAAATTATATTTTCCTGGACATTACTGCATTACCTGAAATCATTCAGCTGAGCAATATCATCCTGAAGTTTCTGCCACTGAACTATATTTCAAGAGTCTAGCCATTATTTCAAGTAGTATTCAAGACCTTTAAAGTACGATTACCTCAAATCAAAATGCGGCTGCAAAATTTTCACTTCGATGTTAACATGTACCTTGCATGAGAATACGCAATTTACGCAATGCAAAACCAATTAAAAATTACTCTTTTTTTAGGTATTGTACCAGTAGCTGTAGTGTAATATTTTATTGTTGAATGTTATGTAAGACTTTTTAATTTAAAAACAGAAAGAAAGAAATCTAACCAGGAAACATCACGATCAAGGAAATTCAAAAAAATTCCAAATTGGTGGCATTCGAAAGAGCATTGGAAAACATGTTTATGGCACTGAAACTACGTGCCCTCGTGACCACGTTATCAAAATATGATGTCTTAAAAATTGCCGAAATTTTTAGTAAAGTCGCCAAATTTAGCGAGTTTTGTTCAGAAATGGAAGGTACGGCGCGAATTCAACATCTGCATCTGACAAGACGTTTCACTTCCATATTTGGTCACCACCAAAGCGGGTGAGAAATATCGCATTAATTCTTTACTCGGGGTGACTACCATGGCGCGGGGTGTCGTGGCACAGACTGCGGCATTGAAATTTTTAGGGGCTTGTGTTCCGGGATATTAACGTGCAACTGTATAGGGGAAAACGCCACAGCCCGAAATATTTGTTTTATTTTATTGTAAAAACAATGGAATTTTTTGTTATTCTTAAGACTGTTAAAAAACTGATGTTTAAAACTTTTATGCTTCTGCGGGTGAAATATTTCCACTGAAAGAGTTTATTCGATGATGAAACTGTTTTGAAAGAAATATGATAACCGTAGAGAAACGGTAAACATACTTTAAAGTCTTTTTTTTTTTAAAGTCGTAAATCTGAAGTCTTCAACAGTATCTAAATACGAAGAAAAAGACATTTTTAAAGATTTCAAACCATGTTCTCAAATTAAAAAAAAAAAAACGATTTTTGTCAGTTATTTTCAGTGTGTTTTTCGTTATGTGTATCGTTTTCAAGTTATGTGTAAACCCTCTAACAAGTCAAATAAAAAAAAAAACTGTATTAATTTTTAATTTGAATTCCCTTTTAACGTGAAACATAATTGGTAAAAGTGACTTCAGTATTTTTAAAAATGACTAAATAACATGCAATATGATGTGCATTTACGTTATAGCGACTTTCAGTTGCAGTGACAGACTTTTTCGAACTACAGGGGTTGTTGTAATGAACGTCGACTATAAAATTTTTGATAAGAATCTGTTATGAAGTAATTTCCGACATCGTTAGTTTTGCTGTGCAAATTTTTGACATTTACTATCCGTTGTTTTCTTTTTTTTAATTATTATTTTTTTCGATTTTAAATTAAACATTTTCGCTAGCAGTGGTCAGACAATAAAACTTCATGAATAATAATAACTTTTGAAAAAATAAATAAGAGCTGGGATACTACAATCCATGATCATGTTCTTTCAACATCAAAAACTATCCATTTTATTTTCAATATATAAGCTTTAATAAGCATGTTTTTTTTTACTTATTCATATTAATTCTCGTACATAATTATTAATTACTTACAACACATTTCATTACAAGAGTACAAACTTAAATTAGTTAAGTAAAACACACTTGAAATGCACTTAAATTCTGAAATGCATTATTATCACGATTACAAAGTTAAATCCTACGTTCAATTTCGTTATAAAGTTGTAGCTCCTCTAGATAAAGCTCTCTAGTTTCCATTTCTCAGGCTTCATAGTTACTTTTTAATTTTACCTACACAAGTTAATTCGAAACATCGTTTACGCGCTTTGCAGATGACCAGAAATGGAAATGAGAGTCTTGCTAGACGCAGGCGATGAAATCACGTGGTATTTTCCATTCTTTGCCAAGTCTTTAAATTTGGCGAATTTTCGTAAGATTTTAACAGACTTTGACCCCCCATATCTCAAAAACAAAAGGACGAGGGCACACAATATTTGGGTCAAATTTTTTTCTTAAGATACTCTTTCGAATGCGACCATTTTTAACTTTTTTCATGATTACTGAACTCGTGATGTTTCCTGGTAAGAGTTTAGGTCTTACTCAGTTGAATTAGACATTGCACTAGCCACTAATACAAAATTCAGCACCTCCATCTCAGTAACTGATATATAGCTTGCTAGGCAAAGTACTGAACATAGTATATTAGAGCAAAAGAATACAATTGCATTTATTATCCTGCCTCCCTCTATATTAAACAACCCCATAATCTGAACATTTTTGTTCGGTCCCATGAGTGTTTAGAGTACAGATAGCCCACTGTGCTATACATGGCACTACACTATTGCGAAAACTTTTAATTTATCAGAAACCAATTTAAGTTTCATTATTAATCCCATTTCTTCCAGATTAGAGGGTCACCCACGAAGCTGCATGTCAGCATGGCCTACTCTCTGGCTGTCCGCTTCTTCCTGAAAGCTCTGGAGTACTTCTACAGGACGCTTCGCCACACCGTCCACTCTTGCCTCGCCATCGCATTCAGGAAGGATGCGGGGAGGACGGTTCCGCCCATCCGGGACCCGATTCTGCTCAAGTCTGCCGCCCAACTCGCGGAGGAGATTCGGACGAGAAAGGTAAACCTTTTAACTGTCTCTTCTTTTTCTAGATCAGTGTTTCTCAATCTGGGGTTAATTAACCCAAAGGAGTCCCGATAAGTACAGGGATTGAACCCTTGTTCAGTCACGAAATAAAATTATTAACAAAATCGTGTGAAGCAAGTCAAGTTAAAATGTTAGTAATTAATAAAAGAAAATGGTCGGTGTAATAGAAAGTATATGGATTATTTTTTTTATTTTTAAATTGGGGCAAGACTGAAAACGTGCTTTGGATGAAACTGCACCAATCCTCATATAAATAATAGCCAATGATCGAGTAAAACGCGTGTTTCAACAATGAAACTCGCGCGACAGCATGATCATTTGATAATATATTTTGGTAAACATGAAGAGAAAGGCTTTTTTATGACAAGGCTGAACTGGATCCGGTAACTTAACTGTTTTACTGGTAAGACTGTCATTTCAGGGGAGTGAAGAAACGAAAATAATTGGTACAACTTTGATATACCCCCCCCCCCCAAAAAAAAAAAAAATTGCGCGCCAAATCTGGCACTCCCTACGGACTTTTTAGGGTTGCTGTTCCTTATTTTGGTGTTGCCAATTTAGGTTTTTTCAGCTTTTAGGTTTTTGCTGTTGCCAAATTTAATATTTTTTTGTATTTTGTACCATTTTTTGAGTTTTTTTTTTTTTTTAAAGTTTTGTGGCAACAATTTTTGGATTTCATATATGTTTTAACGCCATTTCATTCATTCGCCATTTCTTTGTGAAGTGATCAAGCATATTTCTGACTTGCTGTATTTTGCTGCAAATCTGGTTGTAATTTCCAATTATATTTTTTTTTCTATTAATTATTTTTATCTTTTAGCTTTCAATATGTCTACTGTATATAGTGTTGTTGAAAAGTTTCAGGGAATTTTGAGTCGGAAAATTGATAGTTGTTCTTCATTTTCGTCGGGTAGGCCGACAGTTGGAAGGCCAGGTATTGTTAATTCGCAACTCCAACAAACTATAGGGGGAGCTGCAGCCACTGTCTAGTGGTCGATGAAAAAACTAAAACAAACGCACGCTGTAACATATAAATTGCTTCTAAACTTAGGAAATGATAGATATTTTTGTTCGCATGTATGATTTTTTTGTTCTTTATTCATTTGAAAAGATTTTTCAGAGTCTTTTGGTTGTTCTGACCCATGTAGAAAGAGATTAGAAATCAAAAAGTATTACGAAAGTAAAAAATTATGCAGAACACACAGTAAGTTGTGTTCTGAAGCAGCCATTTTCACGATGTTGAATTCGGAATTCATAAATTTTTGGTTCGCTTCGAACGGCATTTTCATTTTGTACCGTTTTCCCTATACATTAGTACATATTAAGTTCAGTTTCGTGACATTTCCGGCATTTGTCGACATTTTTGTCACATAGTGCACTTACGTGGCAGACTGTCAAGAGTAACGTTTAACACTAGATAATTTATTTCTATGACTATATGATTGGATATCAATAGAAATCATGCATTTAATTCATTCGTCATGGAAAGGATTTACCTAATATGCGAAATCTTGTCAAGATACATTATTCTTTCACACAATTTTAAAACCATAACCCTATAAACAGATTTTTGGCGAGCTTTTATTTTTTATTGTTCAAATTCTTAACGTTCTTTCTGGATTTTTCAATCTGTTCTGCGATAAATATTTTCAAGAAAATTTATTTGCATACTGTCTATTTCAGTAGGATACTGTAGTAACAAAGGTTATTTAAATCATTTATGTGGAATTAGGTTAAGGAAAAGTGTCCAGTCAATGTTGTTAAGTTCGTATTTTTTCATCGAATTGAAAAACTGATATTTATTTTAATTCACTCAGAACAAGATAAATAAAATGTGTACTCACAGTTTATATCAGATATTTTTGATGTTACGTTGTTGCGAATGACAATTCCAAATGATGAATTACGCAAATAAAAAAAAAATACACGTAACAAACTATTTGTTTTGCCCAAAATGAACACATGGAACGCAATGTTTTAGTTTTGTCGGCAGTTTTGTAAATCTCCGCAAGGTAGCGTATTCGAGCGCTGGAGTTGCGAATTGTTTAATTGTGCATCATTTTGCTCAGGATATGCAGATGTTAATTGATTTTTTGATGGAGGTTGGATTTTTGAAGGCTGCAGTGTGTAAGAAATGTGGGTCTCGTATGAAACGTATTTTGCTTGGCGAGAAAAAAAAGTCGCCAAATTTCCGATTTGGGGGGGGGGGGGGGTATATCAAAGTAGTTCCAAACATTTAACGGTATCCACTGAAGTTTAGGATTAATCCGCTGGAGTTAGGGTTAAAATTTCAAATATCAAAATATCATCAAATGGCTTCGTTCAAATGCTGAAGAGTAGAAGCCATTTTCACTCGTCCTACCTTGACGGGCAACTTTCTAGTCTAGTTTTACTACTATTATATATGCGAAAGTTTGTCTGTATGGATGTATGGATGTTTGTTACTCTTTCACGCAAAAACTACTGAATGGATTTTGATGAAACTTTACAATAATATAGCTTATGCATCAGAATAACACATAGGGTAGTTTTCGTCCCATTATGGGGGGTAAAACCCCCTTAGGGGGGAAAAAAATTTTCGTATAAATTCTCTAATATGGAGGTGAAAAAATACTTGCACATATTAACATTATATGTCCATCGAAAGCTCTGATTTTTCTGCTGAAGATGGCACCTGTTCGAAATTTCTAAGTAAAATAAAAAACGAGTTATGAGCTTTTTAGTTCCATGTTCGAAGGCTTTCCTTAACTCAATACAATATTTAGTGTATCATCTCAATTCCCTTTCGATAACGACTATTGTTGTATTGTTGACTATCTTTGCTTTTCGTGACTGTTCAAGTCTTTTCTCAAGTCAAATCTTGAAGTAAGATTTTTGCACAAGATTGGCAAATAATACATGGATTTGGCTGATTTTTTTCCATTTTAATGCAACTTTGAGGCAATTAATGGTTTTTTTTATTTATTTGTATTGACTAGGTATTTAATCGATCAGCTGGAATCAAGCCAAATCTTTTTTGTGGAATCATTTCAATAGCTAAGGCATTTGGCATTTTTTTCAACTGTCGCTGTTTTTGAAGCTAAAGACTACGCAATACTGTTTCTCGGTTTTCACCATGTAACCAAATCTCGCCATTTCTTTAATATTTCTTTCTTGAAATTTGTTGACACGTAAAATAATTCGCCAACTAATTCGCAAATTCATAAACAGCGCAAAAACTTCCATTACTTTGTCTTTGCACACAATTTCAAACAATCGCCAAATTTTTACTGTTTATTGGAAACATTTCGGGTAGCATCATTGTTGACCCTACTTTGGGACGATTTCTACGGTAAGAAGTTACACATCTTACTACTATTATATATGTGAAAGTTTGTCTGTATGGATGTTTGGATGTATGGATGTATGGATGTATGGATGTTTGTTACTCTTTCACGCAAAAACTACTGAATGGATTTTGATGAAACTTTACAATAATATAGCTTATGCATCAGAATAACACATAGGGTAGTTTTCGTCCCATTATGGGGGGCAAAACCCCCTTAGGGGGGAAAAAAATTTCGCATAAATTCTCTAATATGGAGGTGAAAAAATACTTGCACATATTAACATTATATGTCCATCGAAAGCTCTGATTTTTCTGCTGAAGATGGCACCTGTTCGAAATTTCTAAGTAAAATAAAAAACGAGTTATGAGCTTTTTAGTTCCATGTTCGAAGGCTTTCCTTAACTCAATACAATATTTAGTGTATCATCTCAATTCCCTTTCGATAACGACTATTGTTGTATTGTTGACTATCTTTGCTTTTCGTGACTGTTCAAGGCTTTTCTCAAGTCAAATCTCGAAGTAAGATTTTTGCACAAGATTGGCAAATAATACATGGATTTGGCTGATTTTTTTTTCCGTTTTAATGCAACTTTGAGGCGATTAATGGTTTTTTTTATTTATTTGTATTGACTGGGTATTTAATCGATCAGCTGGAATGTAGCCAAACTTTTTTTGTGGAATCATTTCAATAGCTAAGGCATTTGGCATTTTTTTCAACTGTCGCTGTTTTTGAAGCTAAAGACTACGCAATACTCTTTCTCGGTTTTCACCATGTAACCAAATATCGCCATTTCTTGAATATTTCTTTCTTTAAATTTATTAACACGTAAAATAATTCGCCAACTAATTCGCAAATTCATAAACAGCGCAAAAACTTCCATTACTTTGTCTTTGCACACAATTTCAAACAATTGCCAAATTTTTACTGTTTATTGGAAACATTTCGGGTAGCATCATTGTTGACCCTATTTTGGGACGATTTCTACGGTAAGAAGTTACACATTATACAATAATTTAGATTGCCGGTGTAGCGCTGGATATTATGTATTTGATGGAGATCGGGATATTATAGGGAACTGTTTCACTTTATTTAAGAATAGTTGACCTCACTCGAATTGGATTTTTGGGAATTACCCAAACTGACTTCTTTACAACTCCTGAACGTTTTCGTGATTTATTTTTTGTGATTATTGGGTTTCTTCTCAGTTTTGCCAACATTTCATTTACTCCCTTCCCCCCTAATTTTCAGTTTTAATCATACCTTTTGATACATTTAAGGGGGCAGGCAATTTGAAATGTCGGCGACACTAGAGACAAACAATGTTTTGGTAAATATTTGACTTCTGCCTGTAATGACCATTAACTTGAATCAATTGAAAAAAAACTACATCAACGTGAGCGAAGCCGCGGGCAAAAGCTAGTTATACAATAATTTAGATTGCCGGTGTAGCGCTGGATATTATGTATTTGATGGAGATCGGGATTATAAGGGAACTGTTTCACTTTATTTAAGAATAGTTGACCTCACTCGAATTGGATTTTTTGGGAATTACTCAAACTGACTTCTTTACAACTCCTGAACGTTTTCGTGATTTATTTTTTGTGATTATTGGGTTTCTTCTCAGTTTTGCCAACATTTCATTTACTCCCTTCCCCCCTAATTTTCAGTTTTAATCATACCTTTTGATACATTTAAGGGGGCAGGCAATTTGAAATGTCGGCGACACTAGAGACAAACAATGTTTTGGTAAATATTTGACTTCTGCCTGTAATGACCATTAACTTGAATCAATTGAAAAAAAACTACATCAACGTGAGCGAAGCCGCGGGCAAAAGCTAGTTATACAATAATTTAGATTGCCGGTGTAGCGCTGGATATTATGTATTTGATGGAGATCGGGATTATAAGGGAACTGTTTCCCTTTATTTAAGAATAGTTGACCTCACTCGAATTGGATTTTTTGGGAATTACCCAAACTGACTTCTTTACAACTCCTGAACGTTTTCGTGATTTATTTTTTGTGATTTTTGTGTTTCTTCTCAGTTTTGCCAACATTTCATTTACTCCCTTTCCCCCTAATTTTCAGTTTTAATCATACCTTTTGATACATTTAAGGGGGCAGGCAATTTGAAATGTCGGCGACACTAGAGACAAACAATGTTTTGGTAAATATTTGACTTCTGCCTGTAATGACCATTAACTTGAATCAATTGAAAAAAAAACTACATCAACGTGAGCGAAGCCGCGGGCAAAAGCTAGTTATACAATAATTTAGATTGCCGGTGTAGAGCTGGATATTATGTATTTGATGGAGATCGGGATTATAAGGGAACTGTTTCACTTTATTTAAGAATAGTTGACCTCACTCGAATTGGATTTTTTGGGAATTACCCAAACTGACTTCTTTACAACTGCTGAACGTTTTCGTTATTTATTTTTTGTGATTTTTGTGTTTCTTCTCAGTTTTGCCAACATTTCATTTACTCCCTTTCCCCCTAATTTTCAGTTTTAATCATACCTTTTGATACATTTAAGGGGGCAGGCAATTTGAAATGTCGGCGACACTAGAGACAAACAATGTTTTGGTAAATATTTGACTTCTGCCTGTAATGACCATTAACTTGAATCAATTGAAAAAAAAACTACAAAACGTGAGCGAAGCAGCGGGCAAAAGCTAGTTATACAATAATTTAGATTGCCGGTGTAGCGCTGGATATTATGTATTTGATGGAGATCGGGATTATAAGGGAACTGTTTCACTTTATTTAAGAATAGTTGACCTCACTCGAATTGGATTTTTTGGGAATTACCCAAACTGACTTCTTTACAACTCCTGAACGTTTTCGTGATTTATTTTTTGTGATTTTTGTGTTTCTTCTCAGTTTTGCCAACATTTCATTTACTCCCTTTCCCCCTAATTTTCAGTTTTAATCATACCTTTTGATACATTTAAGGGGGCAGGCAATTTGAAATGTCGGCGAAACTAGAGACAAACAATGTTTTGGTAACTATTTGACCTCTGCCTGTAATGACCATTAACTTGAATCAATTGAAAAAAAACTACAAAACGTGAGCGAAGCAGCAGGCAAAAGCTAGTTACTAAATAAAATATCAGACCATAAGTAACATCAACTATTTCCTTCATCATTTGTAGATTTAAGAGAAAAAACAGGCCACTTTTATTGTCTGAATGGTTGAAATTAATTTTAAGTTAAGGAAAAAACAATTGCTAATTTGTTCTTTAGGTTAAAGCCATTTGTAGCAGATGGGGGGGGGGGGGGGATTTGCCAAATGCACAACCCGTTTTATGGGTAATAGCCTTAAAAAGACTAGGGAACCGCTGCTATTGTGCGATTTGATTGCTGTAACCATTGATTCCATCCATCAACCCAGTAGTGTTTCCCAACCAGGCTTCTGCGAAACTTTGCTTTGTTAACCCCGGAGGACGTGCGGGGATCCTTTTATTACCCCAAGCACTCCACAAATTATCATTGCCGAAAAACTCTAGCCACCAGTTCATTCTTTTCTTTCGTCCCCCCCACCTACCTTTTGCTAGTAGTTATAAATATTTCAGGTATTTTTGCTCTACTAATTAATTACACTTTTGGTCAGTTGCTGGGGTCATAGAATGACCCCGCGCGTCCATCCGTTTGTTGCAAAGACCATTTAGTTCATGTGAGCAATATGGTTAGTTTGTTTTTATCCCTTCAACATTAAATTTCTTTCATATATATAGTTATGCCAAATCCACATGAAAAAGAAGTGGGCCGTTTACGTACTTTTCTTTTTTTTTGTTGCTGTTGTTGATATTAACTCAGATGATTGTTTCATCAATGAAGAAAATATATTTAGAAATTTTTAGAGGAGAATTTCTTAGAATCATGAAAATTTCAGTGAATAAAATACAGAATCAAAACAGAATGGAGATTCTGGGAATAAAGTTAATAACTGATTTTTTTTTTTTTTTTTTTTTTTTTTTT
The DNA here is from genome assembly GCF_026930045.1 of Uloborus diversus. NCBI lineage: Eukaryota > Metazoa > Arthropoda > Arachnida > Araneae > Uloboridae > Uloborus > Uloborus diversus. The sequence continues at coordinate 2,697,976 of NC_072738.1, read as the reverse complement.
TTTTTTTTTTGTGCAAAAGATAATAGGAAGTAGAGTAGAGTGGAGGGGAGGGATAGTTTTGAATGCCTTTTTTTTTCTTCAAAAATAAATAATTTTACAAGTTTCTGGAGTAAAAATACGAATAGCAGCATTGAATTTGTTGTTTGTAAAACTCACATAAAGCGTTATTATCCGCAATGTGTCTATGAACTAGATTTAGAGAACAAATGTAGAAAAGCTTTCGGGTCAAACCACTAGAAATTTATACAACTAAATAGTTCCCCTAGTATTTCTCACGACTAAGTGAGCTCAAAAGTATTGGAGGAAAATTTTTTTTAGGCACATGATTTGTTTTACGTGCCATTTTAAGTTCGCTTTGTAGCCGTTTTTCGACCAAAAGCAAGTTTTGCGAAAATATGTCTAACTCCGTTAATTTTACAGCTATAGAGACAAAATAGAATCCTGCATAATCAGAATGATGCCTTAGATATGAATTTTTCATATAATCTCACCTAAATGGTGAGATAGGAGAAGAAAAAAAATTCTCAACTATAAATTGAAAATCAGCATAAAATAAGATTTTGAGCTTCAAAATTATTCGAGGGAAGAGAGACTCAGCTCTAATTTTTTTTCTTGTGCAGATATAATATAGGATTACTTGTTGTAGAAATTTTAAGTTTGATAACTTTGACCTTTTTTATACAATTTTTCTGAAATAGAAAAAATCGTATTTTGGCAAAATTTAAAGTAAAATATCTCAAACGGGACTGAATGAAAATTTATGAAATTAGTATAGGTAATATATTTTTATGATACAAAATGCGAGCTTACTTATTGATTGAAGAAGGCTTCGAACGGTGGTTTGGGTGTCTGACGGAGATTTGAACCGGCTAATGAATAATACCATAAGGAGAACAAATAGTGGCGTAACTGTAGTTGGGGGCGGCAAATAGACAGAGTGTACCGCCCGTTACGTACAGTCAATTTGCCCCAATCACCTCAAAATATGCGTGACTCTAGGGAAAAGGGGAGAAATACGAGCAATAGTGCTGCCCACTATAAAAACGAATGACATTTCTATCAGAGCCATTGTGTCTAAACGGGAAAAACAAATCTTCCCACGAAAACAATTATTTAGAAATGTATCGTTAGTGAAGCAATTAACCCTCTACCCCCTTAAGAGATTAAAGATCACCGAAAATTGCATTTTACAATTTTTGCCTCCCCCCTTTACTCAAAAATTGCATTTATGACCCCATGCCCCTTCCGGAAATGACCCCATCCAGAATAGGGTTGTTTCCTTCAGTCAAAAGTACTACTTTTAGTCACAGAAGTTGATAGAATGAGTAAAAAAACAACAACATGGATTTAGAAAATACTTTCATTTTCCCAATAGTTATTTTTAATTATTTTTTTTTAATGTCTGATTTTGAAAACAAGGCGTGGTCTTTATGACGCCACAAATGATACATTTGGTGCATCTTTCTACCACTGTTTCACGTTATGATAGTCAAGAAGCGAATTAAATATTGCGCTCTACGCTTGCTATCAATCATATCATTGCCAATACACGTGAGTAAAAATGCGAATTAAACATTTTTCTCTGTGAATGGCAGCACTGAATGGCATTTCATCATTTGTGATGTCACACGACAGAAGCGTAAACAATGAAAGCGCACCGATTTAAGTAAATTTTTAAAAATATTAAACTTAATAAATTATTTAAAAATTGTCAGATCCTATGTTTTTAAGCATGCTCTTTCAGAAAAAATACTTTTAAAATTTTGGAAACGATCCCATTATAGTTCTGGACGTACCTAACCTGGCAGCGCCCTTATGCCGTAATTAGGATCTGCGTATCTTTCACAATCCTGCCATGTTAGGTTTGCCCCACCAATAGAAGCTCGATCAAACATTGACTCGATCGCCATTTCAAATACTACTACTATTAATAATAATAACTTCAAAGTTTACCAAAAACAATAACAAGTTGATAAAATATATTCCACCAAAATCACCAGACAGCCTATACGAATTTATCTCTTTATATTAAAAAAAAAAGTAAGGTCAAAGAAATTCTGGATGGGGCCTGCGCCCAGGAGACCCCATAGCACCCACAGCCTTGAAATTCTGTACAAAATTACTTCGACTTATTCTTACTTGCCCCGGGGGTTTGTACTTGCGTTTTTTACTTCCTTTTACAAAAAAGGAAGTATTGTATTCGCGAAAAAATTTTCACTCAAAAATCGCCCTTAATTTCCATTTTGCTCACCCCCAAATGAATGTTGAGTTTTTTTTTCGATTCGACCACATGCGGAAAAGTGCCTAAGAATGTATAGACACGCGAAATATCCATTTTGACCATCACCGAGGTAATTACAACGACTTTTCTCGTGACGTCTGTATGTATGTGCGTATGTGTGTATGTGCGTATGTGCGTATGTATCTCGCATAACTCAAAAATGGTATGTCCTAGAAAGTTGAAATTTGGTACATAGACTCGTAGTGGGGTCTAGTTGTGCACCTCCCCTTTTGGTTGCTTTCGGATGTTCCTAAGGGGGTCTTTTGCACCTTTTTTGGGGGAAATCATTGTTAATATCAATGCAAACTTAAGTGGTGTTATAATTTGGTAAACACTTGGTGACGTATCGCCAAGCTTTTGGTCGCCAAGTTTTTTCGCCAACTTGGCGACGATTTTTTTTTATTTTTTTTTGTGCTTCTTATGAATTAATTGTTCTCCTGCCAAATATACCTAGCCATTCCTGACTTGTTATTTTATAAGAATGAGATTAAAAAAACATATATTCAGCTCAGTGGTGACTCTTTTTTACTTCCTTTTACAAAAAAAGAAGTATTGTATTCGCGAAAAAATGTTCACTCAAAAATCGGCCTTAATTTCCATTTTGCTCACCCCCAAATGAATGCTGAGTTTTTTTTTTTCGACCCGACCACACGTACATATGTACCTAAGAACGTATAGACGCTCGAAATATCCATTTTGAAGTTTCCCGAGTTAATTACAACGAGTTTTCTCGTGACGTCTGTATGTACGTATGTGCGTATGTATGTCGCATAACTCAAGAACGTAATGTCCTAGAAAGTTGAAATTTGGTACGTAGACTCCTAGTGAGGTTTAGTTGTGCACCTCCTATTTTGGTTGCATTCGGGTGTTTCTAACGGGGACTTTTGCCCCTTTTGGGGGGGAATTCATTGTTAATTTCGATGCAAACTCAAGTGGTGTTACAATTTGGCGGACACTTGGCGATATATCGCCAGTCTTTTGGTAGCCGTTTTGTTGCCAAATTTTTTCGCCAACTTGGCGACAAATTTGGCTATTTTTTTTAAAATCTGGTTTTAATGTAGCCATTGTTGATGATATTTAGAGAGTTAGAGAGAGAATCACATTAAAATTGCAATAATAGAGAAATAACATTAAATTGGTGTAAAAGGAAGTCATGTGATGCACACATCAGCTCGTTTTTTTTTTTCGATTTCGAAAGTTTTTTTTTTTTTGTGATTAGTTTTTTTAAGCTCAAATTTCGCATAAATTGCCTATTAAAGGGGGGGAAATTACTTCCACATATTAGTATCATATATAGTTGGAAAGGGTATAATTTCCCACGTTCTACGCAATTTGTTTCAATGCTCTAACCTAACTAATATTATTGATGTTTAATTTGGGGTTGCCATAGTTACATCTTTTAGATTCGCATGTTTCTTCTTTCTTATTCACAAATTTTATGGGTTTCGATTTTATCGGAAAATCTTAGGCTCAACCCAATTCAAGTTCCGAGCTAAAGAGCATAATATTACTAGAGACCATGAATACGAAAGCTACTTTTCAAACGTACAAACTGCAGTTTTTCAATGCTCAGGAGCTTCTTAGCCCTTACGGCTCTGCAAGTTTGTACAAGTTATTTTGAAACTTGGGGGAAGGGTGTGCTTTTTGTTCCAAAGAGCGTAATGCGTTTTTAATCTGTTTCTTTCTGATTCACGATTCAAATCTTTGCGAATCAAATAAGATTACAAAGCAATCTTCGGGGGTTGGTGAGCGTCAGAGAGCAGGGGGCGGAGCCTCTTGTTGAAAAAAAAGAAAAAAAAAAACCATAACTAGTTACATTAATTAATGCATTTAGGATTATTATTTTCAAAAAAAGATATTGTTTAGAACTCTGAATTTTAATAAAAAAATTTTGGAAAAAAAAAATAGAATCGACTTCAAATTGCTCTAAAAAGGGAAAAATACTTTTATTCTTTAAACACCATCGATAGCACTTTTAAACATAATTTTTAAATTTGGCGCAAAAACAGAAAGTAAAATCCAGCGCAACCATGCTTCGTTCATGTATTTTTCAAAAAATCATCCGAAGTTAGGAACGAAACATTTATATCGTTACTCAAATATGCTATTATCAATGCATAACGTATGTGAAGAAACTGGGCCTGGTTAAATTTATAGTTGTAGTTGAGTTATGGCTGTGAATGATTTCATCTATCGTTTTTGCGCCAACTTCAAAAATTATGTTTAAGAGTACTATCGATGGTGTTTAAAGAATAAAAGTATTTTTCCCTTTTTAGAGCAATTTGAAGTCGATTCTATTTTTTTTTTTCCAAATTTTTTTTATTTCATTCTTTTTAGTGTAAATGTATTTCAGAAATAAGAAATTATCGCAACAAGACTTCACCTTATTTTTTTTTTTTTTTTTTTTTATAAAAATGCTCCATACTGGAAAAAAAAAAAAAAAAAAAAAACTATAAACATGCCTGAAACTTGAAGCGATTGGTACTAGAAATTATCTTTGTTCATCTCTGGAATTGATGCTTGCTTCAGAGAAGCCTTCATTCAAAATTATCATTACAATTACTATTAATGTTACTGTTAGATGGCACCAAACTTTTATAACGATGGGTTTTATATTTAATCATTTAATAGAGAAATTGCATGAAATTTACTGTTTCTTGACAATAACTTTTTTTCTAACGAACAAATATGGTCAAACAAAGTAATGGGACCTAAGTTGAGCCATCCCCTATCCATTAAAAAAAGAATCGTCAAAATCGGTTCACTAGATGGGACACTGTGAGTGGACAAAAAAAAAAAAAAAAAAACATACATACGGTATGAACTGATAACCGCCTCCTTTTTGAAGTCGGTTAAAAAAGTGGCTGCTAATGAAATTGTCACAATCGGCCACTGGCTACAAAAGAGTTTCCTAGTTTAGCCTTTTATCAGGAATTCCTCTCAAAAGCACCACTTTTCAGATGACTGCATAAATGTGTCTCTAATGTGATTGGAACCACTGGAGCTTGTGGAGGAGGTTTAATCGCATTATTCTATTTTGAAAAAAAGGAAGGGTAATTACATTTTTCTCCCGTAATCCGAAGGATTTCGTAACAGAACCGGAGTGTTGTAAAATATACTTGCACAATAATAGTTTTTGTGTTTTGAACTGAGACTTAGAATAAAAACAGCCAATTTTTGTGTTTTAAACTTTTGTTAGGAGATCTAACTTCTATTTTATTGTTTCACGTTCGATATCAATGCCTCTTGTGAGTTTTCGCTACGCACGTTTTCTAAATATTTTTCACTCGTAGCGGTCCCCCCATGAAAAGTAGGGTAATATGGGGCAAAGTGGGTAATATGGGGTTAAGATGACTGAGTTTTTTCAAAATGAACAAAACGGACATTTGTGTTGAAAATTACAGTATATAAAGAAAGAAAGAACTTATAGTAAAACTTGCTTTGAAACAGTATTTTTTTTATTTTTGGCAGTAAATTAGTCTTCAAAAAAGAAAAAAAAAAAAAGGAAAAAAAAGTGGAAAAATTTCACTTTTTTTTTCATGGGGCAAAGTGAAAAATAAAATATTTTTCGAATGAAATATTTTCTATTCGATTACAAAACACATTCTTGATCAAAAGAATTTTTAAATAAAAGGTTGAATGAATAATTGAAAAGACTATGAAACAATAAACGAATAATTAAATGAATAAATCTATTAATGTATGAAGAAAAATAAATGAGCGAGTAAAAAAATGAATGAATAAGAAAATAAGTGAATGAATGAATGAATAAATAAGTGAATTCCTAAATGAAGGAATGCAAATGAATTAATTAATGAACGAAAACGTAAGTGACGTACAAAACGTAAATGATTGAATGAGTAAATGAAACACTATTTCACTTTGCCCCGTATGTACTTGACTAATTGTACAATTTATTTAAAATACAAGCTTAATATTAACTAAATTAATGCTGCATTGAATGTTAGGCGGTCTCAATTAATATTTAAAATGTTAATAACAAGAACTTTATCATTTTAGAGGAACAAAAATATTTTTTAACTTACAGCAAATAATGTATATTACAGAAAAATAAATGAGCGAGTAAAAAAATGAATGAATAAGAAAATAAGTGAATGAATGAATGAATAAATAAGTGAATTCCTAAATGAAGGAATGCAAATGAATTAATTAATGAATGAAAACGTAAGTGACGTACAAAACGTAAATGATTGAGTGAGTAAATGAAACACTATTTCACTTTGCCCCGTATGTACTTGACTAATTGTACAATTTATTTAAAATACAAGCTTAATATTAACTAAATTAATACTGCATTGAATGTTAGGAGGTCTCAATTAATATTTAAAATGTTAATAACAAGAACTTTATCATTTTAGAGGAACAAAAATATTTTTTAACTTACAGCAAATAATGTATATTACAGAAAAATAAATGAGCGAGTAAAAAAATGAATGAATAAGAAAATAAGTGAATGAATGAATGAATAAATAAGTGAATTCCTAAATGAAGGAATGCAAATGAATTAATTAATGAATGAAAACGTAAGTGACGTACAAAACGTAAATGATTGAGTGAGTAAATGAAACACTATTTCACTTTGCCCCGTATGTACTTGACTAATTGTACAATTTATTTAAAATACAAGCTTAATATTAACTAAATTAATACTGCATTGAATGTTAGGAGGTCTCAATTAATATTTAAAATGTTAATAACAAGAACTTTATCATTTTAGAGGAACAAAAATATTTTTTAACTTACAGCAAATAATGTATATTACAGAAAAATAAATGAGCGAGTAAAAAAATGAATGAATAAGAAAATAAGTGAATGAATGAATGAATAAATAAGTGAATTCCTAAATGAAGGAATGCAAATGAATTAATTAATGAATGAAAACGTAAGTGACGTACAAAACGTAAATGATTGAGTGAGTAAATGAAACACTATTTCACTTTGCCCCGTATGTACTTGACTAATTGTACAATTTATTTAAAATACAAGCTTAATATTAACTAAATTAATACTGCATTGAATGTTAGGAGGTCTCAATTAATATTTAAAATGTTAATAACAAGAACTTTATCATTTTAGAGGAACAAAAATATTTTTTAACTTACAGCAAATAATGTATATTACAGAAAAATAAATGAGCGAGTAAAAAAATGAATGAATAAGAAAATAAGTGAATGAATGAATGAATAAATAAGTGAATTCCTAAATGAAGGAATGCAAATGAATTAATTAATGAATGAAAACGTAAGTGACGTACAAAACGTAAATGATTGAGTGAGTAAATGAAACACTATTTCACTTTGCCCCGTATGTACTTGACTAATTGTACAATTTATTTAAAATACAAGCTTAATATTAACTAAATTAATACTGCATTGAATGTTAGGAGGTCTCAATTAATATTTAAAATGTTAATAACAAGAACTTTATCATTTTAGAGGAACAAAAATATTTTTTAACTTACAGCAAATAATGTATATTACAGAAAAATAAATGAGCGAGTAAAAAAATGAATGAATAAGAAAATAAGTGAATGAATGAATGAATAAATAAGTGAATTCCTAAATGAAGGAATGCAAATGAATTAATTAATGAATGAAAACGTAAGTGACGTACAAAACGTAAATGATTGAGTGAGTAAATGAAACACTATTTCACTTTGCCCCGTATGTACTTGACTAATTGTACAATTTATTTAAAATACAAGCTTAATATTAACTAAATTAATACTGCATTGAATGTTAGGAGGTCTCAATTAATATTTAAAATGTTAATAACAAGAACTTTATCATTTTAGAGGAACAAAAATATTTTTTAACTTACAGCAAATAATGTATATTACAGAAAAATAAATGAGCGAGTAAAAAAATGAATGAATAAGAAAATAAATGAATGAATGAATGAATAAATAAGTGAATTCCTAAATGAAGGAATGCAAATGAATTAATTAATGAATGAAAACGTAAGTGACGTACAAAACGTAAATGATTGAGTGAGTAAATGAAACACTATTTCACTTTGCCCCGTATGTACTTGACTAATTGTACAATTTATTTAAAATACAAGCTTAATATTAACTAAATTAATACTGCATTGAATGTTAGGAGGTCTCAATTAATATTTAAAATGTTAATAACAAGAACTTTATCATTTTATAGCAACAAAAATATTTTTTTACTTACAGCAAAATACTACAATATGAGTATCAATTTTTTAAAATTGCCAAATGATTTAATCTTCGGCAGTATTTTTTTTTTCCTGATTGGAATTGACTACATATGCTAAATAGTGAAAATAATATCAGATAGGTGGAGCTAAAAGCAGAGTAAATATTTCACCATTTCACTGTGCCCCGCCAGTGGCGTACCCAGGGGGTGGGCTGATAGGGCTACAGCCCCCCCCCCCCCCCCGAAATTTTCAAAATTAATTATAAAAATTATAATAAAGAACAAGTTTTTTTTATGATGTATTTTTGAAATCTTACATTCGTATTGATATCAGAAAAGCGATACATGAACTTTTCTTAGCTACAGTTCATAAGTATCCCCACCCCCCCAGCTCAAAGACTTTCGAGCTCAGCCCCCCCCCCCCCCCCCCGAACTGATTTGTCTGCGTACGCCGCTGTGCCCCGCTTTCACTTTACTCTATGTTCCCCTACTAGTAACCATTAAAGCTATGAAACGATTGTTTCTCTTACGATCTCTACTTCTTTTCAACGATACATATATAAGGCAGTGAGAAGCAAAGGGATGTAAGTGGACATTTTCAAGTTTTGAGTAAAACGACTATAAAGATAACATCCTAGGTAGGCTTTCATTGAGCACCTACCAGAGCTACTAGTACCATCTCTTGCCCCAAGAGAGAGGAGAGGTTCACCTACCATGTGTACTGGTTCCTCCAAATTTTTAGTTTTGCCACTTACATCCCTTTGCTGCTCACTGCCTCATAAGTCGAAACGCAACTTCCGAAATCGGACGTCCGAAAAAAGTGCTCACATCGCGAATGGATCATTGGCAAAAGTGCGAAGTCCGAAACGGTACAGTGTTTCGGAATTTGCATGCATGATCAACTCGCTATGCGGTAAATCAGTGGTGACCCAAGTCCGGTTTTACAACCAGGGCCTGATTACTGAATAGGCCAACTAGGCTGTGGCCTAGGGCCCCCACATTTTAGGGGGCCCCCAAATGGCTACTTTTTTTTTAACCAATAGCTAAAACTGTTTTCAGCACTTTCTAAAATTGTAAGGGTTGACTACACAGGGGCCCCGAAAAAGCACATGGCCTAGGGCCCCCTGATATCTTAATCGGGCCCTGTTTACAGCGCAATAAAAGGTTGAAAGTGAATAGTCCCAAAAAATTAAATATTTCTTTTTAATGGACGGCTTTAGATCTCATTAGCATGTCCTTGAGCCAGAACTTACCATCCTTCGTCTATTTCCTTCTCTCTGAGGAAAAAGACGATTGCCAAAGTTACTTTCTCTGCGGGGGTCAAGGGTCGCCATGGCAGCCGAGCGTGACCAAACGATTGTCTCGACAGGTTGCACGAGGCGTTATGCTGTCGGCGATCCTAATTACGGAAACGTTACGAGAATGTTAATCAGATTTAAAGGGTTTCGGGGTTAAATGACAGTCTAAAGATACTTTCATTTAAGGAATTTTCAAATTTGTTTTGGAAGATCAGAAGTTTTGCAGTGGAGGATTATCCAGGGCCGGATTTAGGGGAGGGCAGGCGGGGCTACTGCCCCGGGGCCTCCACAACAAAGGGGCCCCAACAATAAAATTTACAAAATATCCTAACTTTCAGGGGGTCGAAAATATCGGATATATACATATATATCAAAATATTCGGATATATATCAAAGTATCGGATATTTTCGAAAATATGATGATCTTTTCGAACCCTGATTAGGGTAGAGATCCTATATACGAAGAGATTGGACAGCGGCGCGCCGCTGTCCGCCGTGTTTAGTCCAAGTGTTGTCAACTCGAAATGCTGCGCTGTGTGAATTTCTAGCTTTCCCACGGAATATAGGACATAAAATCTTTGAAGAATCGACTGATTTTTCTTCTCCTTGTATTTTCATCAAACGGAGTGAGCGCCAAGTCTGGCAATCAGGTGCCAATCGTTTCGTATCGTCATAGAGCTTACAAAAAAAAAAAAAAAAAAAAAAAATTCTCATAAGTTTGTTCATAAAGGTAGAAAACAAACAGATATTTGTGATCTGCACATCTCCCTTCATTGATATCATAACTAGCGTATAATTTTTTCGATACAATGTACAGTGATATTTGGGGCAGAAGATGCATTACGGTCTACGGGGAGTGAGAATTTTGGACATAAGATGGCCGCCGCTCTGAAGTTGTCCAATCTCTCCGTATTTAGGATCTCTAGATTAGGAGCCTCCACTCCTTCGCTGCCCCGGGGCCTCCACGCTTCCAAATCCGGCCCTGGGATTATCTGTGGAATTTTGTGTCTAGTGGTCAGAGAAGTGTGATGACTATGGATGGGAAGGTTCTGGGTTCGAATCCCGCCTTGGCATAGATGTACTTTCTCTTATCTGTCCTTGTCCTTTCTTTGTGTGAATGTGTTTTCGTGCTGTGGATGGTTGCGTACCCTATAAACAAGTACTCATGGCATGTGTGTACTGTGGAAATCGGACTTCACACCAAATTAAGGCACAGTTGGAAAAGGGAAGCAGTGTCCCCCAAATTGCCAGTCTAGCTCTCACAAGAAGCAAACAAACAACGACATGTGCGCCTAGACAGCATCACTGTGCAGTCCAACTTTAACAGCTAAAGTCGCGGGGAAAATAGTTTCGCCACGTGTTATCGAGTGGTAGAAAAAACGTCAATTTCATTTTTCAGCAATCAAAGATTATGCATTGTTTTCTTTACACCGCGAGTAGTGTTTCATTTCTCTTTCCAAATCATGATTTAAACAAATGTATGTAAATGTATTAATGTCACGCTTTGTCTATATACTTTTGAATGGCGGTAGTTTAGAGGCAGTAATAATAATGGCAGTAAAAGGTTTGATGAAATAAATACCTTTAGTAAATTTCGACTAAACACTAATTTCACAAACTGTCCAACACTCAATATTGTATGGGAACTCCTGTGAAGTTCATTCTAACCACGTGGTTAGAGGCAACAGTGTGTAGCAGGGGAAACTAGGAGGGGTTGACCCATACTTCACAAAAATATTTTAATACTTTTTTCTACTCGTTAGAAATTTTTTGAATCGACATTTTCCGTTAGCCTGGCAACTTTTCGCATTAATATTGTTCATTTAAATTACATATAATTCTTTTTATTAGGGATTTTTCAAGACTGGGTCAAACCACCCAACTTGAGGAAAGTTTGACCCATCATAAGTTAGGTTTGGCCCACAGAGATTTAAATTTATAAAAATCATACTGAAATAATTTTAAAAGCAGCTCTTTCTGTGCCTCTACAGATTATTGTACGAGAGAACTTGATGTCATCTGAATAGGACACTGTTGCTATATCTTCTTTTTCAGCACAAATAAAACTGAAGCTACATGCAACAAGAAATCTCTTAAGAAAATTGTATCGAAAAATACGTTTATTTACTTTATAGAACATATTGTATTACGTACTGAAAATTTTACCAAAAATCTCCAATTTCAATAATAAATAGTTGTTTGGAAATCAGAAATTATCATCTACATTTCTTAAGGCTTTTTTTTTTTCAGATTCACAACCAAAAGACTTCATACTTTTTCATTTATTGGAATTTTTCTTAATAATTTTATTGTTTTCATCTATCTTTTCCATATTGCTCATCTTTTCGATTTTAGCTTTGACACGTTTTTCACCGCCTTTGACTTTTCTAGGTCCTTATTTTATAGTTTTTCATGTTATAAAATAAAGGGTACGGCAGTTACAATAAAACAAAGACTAGCTAGTAATTGAGACAAGTAAATATGATTTGAATATCTTAATGAGTTTGCCCACAAATTAGAAAAACAAATTTCAGCTTAGTTCAATTTATTTGGAATAATGCATTAACACTAAGCGCTTCAAATAAAAATCTACATTACATCAAAGTACTTTGATTGCAAGAAAAAATGTCTCTCATTTGAATTAAAAACATTTCTTCTGAATACTAATTGATACATACAGTTAACAAATTGTTACACCACAAAAAGAAACTAAATGGGGAGGTTCGTCCCGGGTCAAGCCTATAAGAATTGATGTGGGTCGTACTTAGGCTTGCCAGACGTCCCGGTTTTCAGATGAAGTCCCGAGATCCCGGCCGGTTTACTTCACGACCCAGTGAAAGATAAATTTGACTACAGCTGAAAAGTCTAAAAATAATTAACCGTGAAGGATTATTTAGGATAATTACTTTGTCATTTGTAATATTGACTTACAAAATTGATATCGTGTTTGCTTGTGATGATTTTTACGACAAATTTAAAACCAAAAAATATTTTCTAATAAAGGTCCCATCCAATGAAAAGTACGAGTAAATATTGTTCAAATTTTTATTCCTCATTCAAGTTGTTTCTTCTTAGGTAAAGTAACTTATGAAGATTTACATGCAGGAAATAGGCTTAATTTTTTCTGCTTCTGCCATTTATTACCTTTGGTTTAGGTCCATTAGTAACCATTTAATCACAGCATTGAGAATGAACTTTCCCCTATAACACTCAAAAAAGCAGCCAGAGATGTGTACTATTTTAAATACTGGCCACGCTGAGGAGGGGGGGGGGCATTCGGGTGCCTCGGTTGAACCTTTCAGGAATCCTAGTCATACCTCTCTTAATAGCCATATAAGCAAACAAAATTGAAAAAAATAAAAAAACAATAAATTAAAAGTGAAATAAAAAAATAGGTATGCAGTCTCTGAGCATATTAATCTGAGTACGAATAATTCAATTACCCTCTGGTATAAATGAAAAATTATCATATAAGCTTTGTGCTACAATATGATTAAGGTGAAAAACCAACGTAAATAAAGCACAAATATTGGAGAAAATACAGCATATAGCTATTTCAAGGTTACAATAGAGCCTCTTCATCAGTGCAAAAAGCTCACCAACACAATCAAAAGTTGCGAAAGAACTAACAACAACCAAGTGGACACCGGTATTTTATACCAAAGAGGACCAACCAATAAGAATACAGGAACCAGACATCAAACAACCGATCAAAGCCATGCTGTTTGCTGATTGGTAGTTTGATGTCTGGTTCCTGTATTCTTATTGGTTGGTCCTCTTTGGTATAAATACCGGTGTTCACCTGGTTGTTGTCAGTTCTCTCGCAACATCTGGTTGTGTTGGTGAGCTTTTTGCACTGATGAAGAGGCTCCATTGTAGCCTTGAAATAGCTATATGCTGTATTTTCTCCAATACTTGTGCTTTATTCACGTTGGTTTTTCACCTTAATCATACCCTCTGGTATGGTAATGACAAATGGCACAAGATCAAAGAACTTGCAAAAAAAGAAAAACTTTTTCACCTGAAAACGACATCGAATGTTCCTTGATTCTACTTAAAAATGGACAAAAAGCAGGAACAATTTTTGATTCTATTTAATACCATGCTGTCTCCTTGTGTTCAATAAAATTCAAGTTTAAATATGAAAAAGAGAGTGTGGGTCAAACCTCCCTAGTTTCCCCTACTGAAAGTTGAGAGTTCGACATCTGTTTTTCAGTTTTTGACCTTTCAAAACTTTCCGAAGTCTTTTCAAAGATGAAACACAAATCATATTTTTACTCATTAGTCCCAAGGGGAAGCTCAGTATCTGTCACATAACACTTTAACTGCCATGGCTATGATAAGAGTCACTCATTTGTATGAACCCCATCCATGTCGTAACACAGCTGAATTCCGCGCCATGTTCTCGCAGATGCTTTACAGCAAAATATCTCCGAATTTCCGAAACTTCGCAAACCACGTATGCGAACAAAGTTCAGAATTCAGCTGTGTTGCGACATGTATGGTGTTCTACCGATGCTCATGACTCTTATGACTTCAAGGAAACTGTGTACAACAGACATTCAACCAAAACTAACATAATGTGGAATTTAAATGAGGGTACGCCTACTTTCAGATGACTCTGAAAACTTTAAGTAACTGCACTTTTTAATGATATCGCTCTATACCACGCAGATCTCAAGACGTACCGGATTTTCGGAAGTTGGATAGTTCAACTTTTGCTCTTTTCCCTCCTGTAGGTGAAGAGCCAGGATGTGGTGCTCGCCTACCTAAGGCGCATCGAGGAGGTGGACCCCCTCATCAACGCTACCGTGGAGCGGAGGCGGGCGGCGGCGCTGAGGGAGGCGGAGGAAGTGGACGCCCTGGTGGAGTCGGGCGCCATGACGCGGGAACAGATGGCCAGGGAGCGGCCCCTGCTCGGGGTGCCGCTCACGGTCAAGGTGCTGCTCTCGGTCAAGGGTGAGTAGGGTTGATTCACGTTCATCTGTGGAGGGATGTGAGGAGGACGACGCTGCAGTTATGTTGAAATAAAATGGGAAAAATTGCTTCCGACTTGACTGGTAGAGTCTATAGCTGCTACATCTATTGAATAAGATAGAAATGATTTTTCATACGTTATTTTGGTATTACTGCACGGGGGCGGATACAGAAAAATCTTTTGGAGGGGGCACGGGAAATTGAATAGCCCCCCCTCCCGCCGTCTTTGATGTTTCATAACAAAGTTTTAATGACTTTATTTTTAAATGTCCGTGCTTTTTACTTTATCTTTTTTAGGATTCCTTTAGGTCAATGAGTCTACTTCTAAGTACATAAATTTTATGCACGAAAATCTTTGAATGCGAGCGGAAAATATCTTGAACGTTTCAAGCCATTTAAATACTAAACCCAATATAATGTCTCCGAGATGCTATACAATGAGCGGCTTTACTTAGGAACATTGTCATAATGATTATAACTCGAGGGCAAAGTTATTAAGTAAATCCATACCTCACTTTAGTTTTTTTTTTTTTTTTAATTAATTTATAAAGAAAATCATAACTTCATAACATATAAGTTTTACTGAAAAATTCAGAAACTATTTCTGTATGAATTTCAAAACAGTTGCTGATTTGTTCTTAAAGCAATGATACAGTTGAGGTAACATATTGATGTGTACTACATGCCGTTTCCATTAAAAATTATGGTTTTTCATAGAAACTACCATATGATTTTTTTCATTTTGCATTTTTATAAGTTGAAAAAGAAATCTACTATTTCGCAAATAGGTTCCTGGATCAAAATAACTTTTTTATGTGCCCCTACACATTAAAAAAAGTGCTAATTATTGATTCTATCAAAGAATTAGTGGACGAATCGCGATAATACGGTCCCTTGAATTCGAAACCAGTGAGCTAAATGTATTCTGCAAATCTGGGCATCTGACTCCAGTAATACTTTTTTAGCAAACAAAAATGCTTTTATTCAAAATATGATGTATGTGTTTTGTGTTCTTTTTAATCAATTGCGTAAAAAATGCAAAAGAAAGGTCAATTAAAACGTTATAAATAAAATAGTGAAATTAATTCATCCTTTTGGGGGGCACGTGCCCCCTAGGCCCCCCTAAAATCCGCTACTGTTACTGCAGCGGTGTCCCATTCTTCCCGACTCTCCCTTACGTCTATGCTTGCTTCACAAAAAAAAGTAAAAAATTTAAAAACAAAATTAATTTGAATCTTGACCTCTTGAATTCAAATTATGTTTTTCGCAATCACGAGTGTGTGTAGGCATGTGTGTTTATGTGTGTGTGGGGGGTATGTGTGTTTGTGTGTAGGGGTATGTGTATGTATGTGTAGGCACGTGTGTTTGTGTCTGTGTGCAGATATGAGTGTGTGGGTAGTTGTGTATATGAATGTGTCTGTGTGGGGGGGGGGAGGAATGTGTATGTGTGTGTAGGCATATATGTTTGTGTCTGTGTGCAGGCATGAGTAGGATGAGTGTGTGGATAGTTGTGTGTAGGTGTCTGTATGTATGTGTAGGTGTCTGTATGTAAGCGTGTGTGTGTGTATGTATGTGTTGGAGTGTGTGTATGTGTTTATGTGCGTGTATGTGTGTGTGTGTGTGTTTAGTTGTGTATGTATGCGCGTGTGTGTAGGATATAGATGCAACCTGGAGACTGTTTTCGCTATAGGTGCAGCATCGTGAGGAGTCGGTCGACGGTGATGCTGCAGAGGGTGCTGGCGGGAAAATAAAATCATAGGAACGCCAAAACAGTGAAGTGAGAACAATAAGCAATCGTGAAAGCTCAAAAAAAATAATAATTTGATTTTGTCACCTCAAATACAAATTATAATGTCCTTAATCACGGGTTGCGAGGGGGGGGGGGCGATTTCTTTTAGAAGCGACTCCTTTCCCCTGGAATCGATTTTATTTATACCCGCCCTTCTCGTCTTTACACAATCTTTTTTAGGCAAAAACAGCATCCTGCACACAACAAACTTGCACAAGCATGTCCTTCCTTCTGGGCGGTGGCGTCCATGTCCTCTGGTCCAGGGGCCTCGCGCATATCCCTCCTTCTGAGCGGTAATGTGTGTGTGCGTGTGTGGGAGTGTAAGTAGGTGTGCCAGATTCAGAATTGATTTTTATAAGGCCCAATTTTATCAATCCATTGATTGTATAAATTTGTACCTCACAGCCAGACTGACGTAAGTCTAAAATTTGCGATCTTCCGTTTAAGCGCATTGTATTGCGCCTGTTCCACATCGAGCCGTGTAAACGTAATACTTAAAATATATATATATATTATATATATACATAATCCTTTTTTTTTTTTCAGAGTTAAAAGAGGGCACGCCCCAGCATGCGCTAAAAATGTTTTTCCTTTCTCCTGTGAAATTGTGAAATTACCTTAATGTGACTTCTTTGGCTCTGAGGTTTAGAAATAACACGCCCTTTCGTTAGATCGTGGCGTACACTCTGAAGTACCAAACTGGGGTCAGAGAAAACAAAACAATTAGCTGGTGCTATTTGATTGAGATTGGTTATTCGACAACCAATAGTTACGAAAAGTGTCGTCCACATGTGGTTTCAAAAACAATAAATTATCGATCTTCTTGTGATTTTTGTGCACAGGAATTATTCAATTTCAAATAACGTGTGGCAAAGAAATTTCTCTCATTTTTTTTCCTGGTTAATGTGGAAAAAATTTTTAGATGCTAAGTTGAGAATGTTAAACTACTTGTATCCAATTAAAGATATTCGGTGTCCTTTTTTAGAATCAAATTTACACGTATTATTATTTGACACTTATTTAATAACTAGCCGCCTTCGGTGACCAGCTGTCCACCTTTTTACGCCAGGGTTGCCGCCTTAGGCGGCTGCATAGACAATTTAGCGACGGTATTAATCAATGTTTTTCTCTATATATCAATATTATCATCTGCCTTTTTACGCCAATGTTGCCGCCTTCGGCGGCTGCTTAAATAAGTTTCGTGGCGGTATCAATCGATTTATATCTATATCATTATTAATTTAAATAAAATATTTTCTAGATCTATCTCCAGTTCCGTCGTTTGGAATATTTTTAAAGGAGGAGGAGGGGAGACACAAACTGCTTGCACTTCATGCAAATTTTGTCGAAAAATAGCAAAAAACACTTCCACTTTTACTTGAAAACATTGTTTTTTCAAAGTCATGGTGTGTGGGGAGAGGGGGCATTGACACCCCTTTGAAGTTCCTTAAATAACGGGCATGTCTCTTTCTTGCTCTCTATCTACTATATCGACCTCTGCAATTGTCTATCTATCTATCTATCTATACGATCTATGCGTATCTACCTCTGACAGTAATTAACAATGTTTTCAAATCGCAGCGGCCCCCCCCCCCAACCCCCGTTGTTGTTCTTTAAATAACGGGGTCTGTCTATCTCTCACTGTACATCGACCTGTAGACTTATCTTTCTCTAGATCCATGGAAATTTACCTCTGATAGTAATTAACAATCTTTTTTCAAAGAAAAAAAGTATTAATTAGAGAACAAAATTTAAAAAAAAAAAAAAACATTTTTTGTACACTCAATGTATATTATCTACCTAATTCGATCCATCTCTAAATTTTATCATCTATCTCTATTTATTTTGATCGAACCTCCAATCTTATTCCCTAACAAAAAGAAAATCATGCAAAAAAAGCGCGCTTACTTATTTATTAAAATGCACAAAAAGTTGATATCTTTGTGGTAGCCGGAGTTTGCAAAAGTATAAAAATCATTGTTTTTATTGCAATTCAAAAAAAAAAAAAAGTGACTGGGATCAAAACGATCCGATGTGGTCCGTCTGATTAACCGAAATCGAATGTTTAGCAAACATCCGGGGGGGGGGGGGGGAGGGAGAAACAAATGAAATACCTGGAAAGAATAAAAAAGCGAATGAATCCTTCGAAAGGAAGAAAAGAAAAAACCAAGTTACGCACTTCAGTTAGATCACGTGGTTGCGTTACGTCATATTCGCAGCGGTCAGCGGACAGCAGATCTTCGGTGAAGCGATAGCTCATATCTTCGTTCTGCCTTTAAAAAATTGTAAAAAAAAAACTTTTGAATATTTTTGAAAACTTTTTGTTTCTGTAAAGGGCGAAACGTTGTGGCTACTACATAGTAAAATTGTAGAAATGCGGTTATTATATTTTTCACGAGATGCGTTTAGAAAAAAATTAAACCCAGAAAAAAATGCAAAATAAAGGTTTTTTCAAAAATTCATAAAAAATACAAAAATTTCTTTCTACGCCTTACCGTTTTCCCGGGATGCCCGCCACAAACACACACACACACAAGCATCTTATTTTATTATATGTATAGAAGAAGATAGATAATGAAAAAATTGTGCAAATTCATGTGGTTAATGAATTGAATTAACCACAAATAGTACTTTAAATTAAAAGTACATCGGCTTTTGATATAGCGACGTATTCCGCTGTTGCGATAATTGTAAGGGTTTTTCTGAATCTGAATATTGGTTTTGCTGAGTATGAAATTAAAAAAAATCCGAACCTACACCAAAAAAAAAGCAGATTTTTTATTTTAATCAAAAAAAACTCTCTACTCCCCCCCCCCCCCCGAAAAAAAAGGATACTTGGTTGGTTGAAGAAGTAAGAGGCTAACGACAGTAGAAAACTATGACAGCATCATAAGAGAGCAATTTGGTAGTGCTGCCATCTATTAAGATTAGCACAAAACGAAAACTGAGGGGAACTTGAAAAAAAATCTCTCCCTCCAGACAGTACTTCATAACAAAGAGTTGACAAAAACATTTTAGATAGGGTCATACGAAGGAAAGTTTTTTTTTTTTTTTGAGCAATCACGATTGCTTATTGCTTTCATTTGACTGCTTTTGGCGTCCTATCATTTTATTTTCCCGCCAGCACCCTCTGCCAGCATCACCGTCGGCCGGCCTCACGATGCTGCTCCTCTTGCGAAAACCGTCTCCAGGTTACGTCCATATCCTACACACACACACACATACACACACTCATGCCTGCGCACAGACACAAACACACACTCCTACACACACACACACAAACATATACACACACTCATGCCTGCACACGAACGCCTACACACGCGCGTACACACACACAGCACTGCATACACAACACGCACACACATACACACGCACCCACAACACATGCGCCTACACAAACACACACGCGCATTCATACACACACACACACTCGTGATTGCGAAAAACATAATTTGAATTCAAGATGCCAAAAATTCAAATTAAAATAATTTCTTTTTTTTTTTGCGTGAGATTAAACAGGACTCTTGTTTGTACTTGTCGCTCTGTGACTGCCATTGAGCTGTGGCTAGAAACTTTTTGAGTGGACCTTCGTTACTCGTACTTTTGGAAATGGAACTAAATGAAACTACACACGCACACACACACCTGCACATAAGGCCGGGTTGTACCAACGAATCTGCCCAGGCCCTAGATGAGGTTAAAATCTAGATCTAGCCCTTCTCTAAGTAATCATTTTTTTAAAAAGAAAAACGAAGTAAAGAAAGAGCGAAAAAAAAAAAAGCGATTTCTTTGTAAAATTTTATAGCAGTGGTGTCTCTACGGAGGGGGGGGGGGGCGACCCTAGAGTCATTCAAAGTGGAATTTGAAGCAAAAATATAAAGCTAAAATGCTAAAAAAGACTACAAACTCAAATATTTTCCGGGGGAGAACTCACGGACCCTCCCTTTTCCACCTTACATCGTCGAGTAAATACTGTACACAGGATTAGGTTCGTATTATCTCAAATTAGACATAGTCGTGACTTTTGATTTTTGAAACTGAACCCCATTATCTTTCCCTGTCTTTTAGAATTACGTTTGAAATAATTAAAGAGCCATCAATTTCACACACTCAACCCTCACACTCAACCCTCTAGCTTTTTTGAGCTCTCAATGACCTGCACATATGAGTCTAGAATAAGAAAGCGTCTATAGTTTTTATTTATCTTTTGTACATTAGCGCACTTAAACTTTTGTTATAACACTGAAATTAATTTCACGTTTACGTAGGTTACTAGGAAAACGCCCGTCATAGTATGACGGGTAAAAATTGTTTCTACATTTGAAGGGAAACCATTGCCTGTTGGGTGATATTTTGATAGTTGAAATTTTAACCCTAACATCAGTGGATTAACCCTAAACTCCAGTAAATAGCGTTAATTGTTTTGGTTTCTTTATTCTCCTAAAAGGAAAGTTTTACCAGTAAAACAGTTAAGTTACCGGATCGAGTTCTTTCTTGTCACAATAACGCATTTCCCTGAATATTAAACATTACCAAAACATATTATCAAATTATCATGGCGTGGGGCGAGTTTCATAGTGGAAACACGCAGGTTACTCGATCATCGGCTATTATTTGTATGAGGATTACTATAATTATTATTTGCGTCTGTAGGAGGGGGGGGGGGGTGATACCACAAACTATCGCCCTGGGTGTCACCCAAGTTAGGTACGCCAATGCTTATCGTTCTTACAGTTTTCGAACAACTTTTGCCTCCACTGTAAAGTTTAATAAAATAATAGTTCAAAAAACTAAAAAAAACACGCTTTCGTCGCAAAATGAACTAAAAACTGAAAAATAATCTTTGGATGATAGTAGTTGACCAATCACTTAATTTTAATGTAATACAAAAAACCGCGGGGTGTTGTCTATTTACATTTTTGCATAGACACCAAATGAAAGAAATTCAAGA
This sequence comes from Uloborus diversus, assembly GCF_026930045.1. Taxonomy (NCBI): domain Eukaryota; kingdom Metazoa; phylum Arthropoda; class Arachnida; order Araneae; family Uloboridae; genus Uloborus; species Uloborus diversus. The sequence goes on along the minus strand of NC_072738.1, from coordinate 2,676,492 downwards.
CAACTGATAAGAAGCCCCCCCATGCTTTTTTGTACTACATTAAAATTAAGTGATTGGTCAACTACAATCATCGAAAGATTATTTTTCAGTTTTTAGTTCATTTTGCTACGAAAGCGTGTTTTTTTTAGTTTTTTAAACTATTATTTTATTTTCTTCTTTTTAGTTAACTTGTTTTACGAAAAAATATTCATTTCAACATTGTTCAAAATCTTTTACATTCATGAAATTTGCCCAAAAAAAGCGACTAAAGGTCTCGGGTGGCATTCGAAACGTGGTCTCTCGAACTCCAAAAAGAGCATCTGTACCCCTTAAAGTGTAATAGCCGAGCTCGAGAAACATTCAACTTCGATGATAAATTGCCTGTGGAGTAATTGTCTAATCCAGCTAATCCATTTCAGCCATCGATGTATGTGTGCGGAAATCATATCTACATTACTTTGAAAATTTGAGATGCATTTGAATAAGAGTTTTCAACAATGGTCTGATCAGCAATGAATTTCCAGTTGAAGGCTCACCTAAATTTTGGCATGAAATTAGTTAAAAACAATTATATTTCATGTTCTAATTACTTTGGAACCAATTTTGTCTGATGCAGAAAAATTAAAGGTTTTTGTAGATATTTTTAAATAATTTTTGCGAGCATTTTTTAATGTATTTTTTTTTTAATTTTTTCTTTTTCACATTGTGGATTTATGCCAAAATATTGATTAAAATTGGAGGAAACTAACAATTAAAAGAGTTAATTAATCAATTTGATTATAGAATATTGCATTGTCATCGGGTCTGCGGTCGCGTGCCAAATTCAAAAAAATCCGATCGCAGGAAGTGGGCGAAATTTGAGCTGCAAGATTCCGTTACAAGATACATACATACAGGTGAAGCTAATAAAAGCGTGTTGAAAACTGGAGCATGCCCCGATTACGACCGAAAAATTTACTCTCATCATTATCATTATTATTGAGCAATCACGATTGCTTATTGCTTTCACTTGACTGTTTTTGGCGTCCTATCATTTTATTTTCCCACTGCCACCCTCCGCACCATCACCGTCGACCGGCTCCTCACGATGCTGCTCCTCTAGCGAAAGCCGTCTCCAGGTTGCATCCATGTCCTACACACACGCGCTTACATACACAACTACACGCACACTTACACACACATACACATACACACACGCACACATACATACAGACACATACACAAACATACACACACACAAACACATACACACGCATACATACAGACGCCTACGCATACACACAAAACATACACACACACATACACACCACTTCCCACACACATGCCTGCACACAGACACAAACACATATGCCAACACACATACACATAACCCCACACACATTCATACACACAACTACCCACACACTTATGCCAGCACACAGACACAAACACACATGCCTACACACATACACATACCCCCTACACACAAACACACATACCCCCCACACATAAACATACACGCCTACATACACACACTCGTGATTGCGAAAAACATAATTTGAATTCAAGATGTCAAAATTCAAATTATTATTATTATTTTTATTGGCGTTTGTAGGGGGGAGGGGTGATACCAAACTATCGCTTGGGTGTCACCCATGCTAGGTATGCCAGTGCTTATAGTAGTTCTTAGTTTTTACACAACTTTTGCCTCCACTGTTAATTCTGAAAATTGAAACATGCCCCGATTACGACTGAAAAATGTGCTCTTGCAGGCATGCGCAGTACGGCCGGCTCCCTGCTGTTCCGAGACGCCCTCGCTGCCGAGGACGCGCCCACGGTGTCGCTGATGCGCCGCGCGGGCGCCATCGTCGTGGCTACGACCAACACGGCCGAGATGGGGATGCACTTCGAGACCAACAACTACGCCCACGGACGGACCGCCAACCCCTACGACCTGGCCCGCACCAGCGGAGGAAGCAGCGGTGAGACCACACACGGGGGAAAAAACACCTTTCGGTTGCCGTTTCGTGGGTTTTTGTTTTTAAAGGATTTAGCTTAAGTTACTTTCTCTGTCCCAAAATCTGCCGATTCTACTTTAGAATTGTTGCCAGAAGCAATGGAAATAATAATTATTATAGGGTTCGTTTAGTGATTGAAAATAAGCAGGGTTGAACGGGTATTGAAGGATGAACTTGAACAAGTACAGATTTGTGGGTTTTGGGCATTTGTAGCGTTTCAAACAATGCAAGTTTACGAAGCTTTCTTTCATTCGAGTCAAGTCACCAGTTTTTAAGCGTTTTTAAAAGCCCCTTACTAATGTTATCATGTACCTTGATCTTTACATCTGTTTGATTTTGACTGGGAGCAACTATATGTTTTGAAACAGTTAAAATGTTTCAGTTGCACTTCAAGAAGAAACTTTTAAAATTTGTATTCTGCTTTCCTTATTAGAGGTGCATATCACAATTTTCTCTTAAAACATCCCTTCATCCCTTTTTTCCTTAAAAAATCACTTGCAAATTACTTCAATACAGTCATACGATGCTACTTCCAGTTAAAAAGGAATAAATAATAGTTTTTTCAATCACAAGGAACAAACAGTGTAATTGTCAGTTTGGAAATTGGGACACAGAAAGATACTCAATAGCCATTATGTAACATTTTGAAACATGACGTTCCGTCTAGCTTAAGGTCGTCCACTAATTATATTACACTTCGAAGGGGATAGGGGGTTTCGAAGATTAGGAGTTCTTGACGAAGTGGAAAGAGGGGGTAACATGGAGTGCGACAAAGCACACCAGCAACATGGATATGTCTGTATTCTCTCATCTTGCTTTCATTTTAAAAATATAAACATGCTAATTTTCTGGTGATTTTGTTTTGCATTATCATTGCTTTTATTTTGAGTCGAAAAACAATCAATCTTGGTTAAAAAGTATAAGTTATTTAAGTCGTAGTTAAAAGTCATTTGAATTTTCATCTCCTTCTTCTAATTTCATGAACCGATCATCGTCTTTCTCTACCTGGTTCTTGGTCATGCAGGTGGTGAGAGCGCCCTCATCAGCGCGGGAGGCTCGCTGCTGGGGCTGGGCAACGACATGGCGGGAAGCATCCGACTGCCCTGCATGTTCACGGGCCTCTTTGGACACAAACCCAGCAAGGGTAAGTCATATTCTGCTGTTTTCTATTTTGTTATTTTACATACGTAGTTGCACCTACCCTATTGTCTTTTGAGGACCTTATCCACATCTATACTGATAATATAAAGCTGAAGAGTTTGTTTGAACGTGTTAATCTCAGGAATTACTTGTTCGAATCTATACTAATAATGTAAAGCTGAAGAGTTTGTTTGTTTGATCGCGTTAATCTCAGGGACTACTAGTTCGAATCTATATTAATAATATAAAGCTGAAGAGTTTGTTTGAACGCGTTACTCTCAGGAACTACCGGTTCGAATTGAAAAATTCTTTTTGTGTTGAATAGTCCATTTATTGAAGAGGGCTATAGGTTATATAACATCACGCTATATGACTAATAGGAGTTTAGCAGCAATAAATTGAAATTAAATCAATAATAATCATGATGCATTTTTTATTGCATCAATAGCTAGAACTGCTGTTGTTCAAATAGCTCAGTCGGTACAGCGCTGTGCTTGCAACTACAGGGTCTTGGGTTCACAACCGCTTGCTGGCGGGAAGTTTTACAGCATTTATTACATGTCTCCTTTTTCTTAAAATTAATAAACTTCTAAATCAAGGGTTTTCAATTATCTTTTATTCATTTTTATTTCGATTTTCTTATTTAACGCAAAACATCAATGTGGATAAAGGTGTGTAATTTTTTAATACATATATGTCATATATATATATATCATAGCGTGACGTAATTAAAATAGTTTTTAATATATTGTTGTCTTTTTAACGCGGGTGAAACCGCGGGTCACAGCTATAAATAAATAAAGGAATGTATAAATTGTTTCACAACATTATTAACTGACCCAGGCAACGCTGAGTATGTTTGCTAGTTATTCACATGTTGAACAATCACTTATGAATCGTCCTTATTATATACATATCCTTATTATATACATACGTCCTTATTATATACATACCTTATTATATAAGTCCTTATTATATCATGAATGATTTACAACAATGGGTAGCTGCGACTACCTCATTTGCTTTGTACTCATCCCATCATGTGGGTTAAACAATCCTAACCCTTTATTTTATCGTAAAGACTTTGATGGGTAGCTGCGCCTACTTTTGACTTTCTCGTACTTTGTACTTCTTTTTTTTAATGCTTAAATAAATTCCCTTGGTGATTTGCCGGTTCCTCCCACTGCTGGGGTTTCTCAGGATGCTGGATTTGGCTATGCCCTTCTCACAAAGGCGCCCATATGGAGGGGGGGGGCAAGTGAGGTCTAAAGGCCCCCCCCCCTTGAAATTAGAACTTCTTTGCTTTTAATATTTTTTTCTTTGCAAAAATGTAGAAACATTTTTTCTGTATTCATTAATGAATAAGTTATTAAAAATGTCAAACTATAATAACTCTAATCTGTACTGAAATCGGTTTCCATGGGGAAAATATCCTGCTAAACCATGGGGAAAATATCTGAGCCACCCTCAAAATTTTGCATATGGGCGCCCCTTATTAATTGAGAAGCACCTGCATGCATTCAGGAGGACTGGTATAGGAGCATCATTCTAGTTGATGAACCGTTAAAAGTTCTTGCTAATGCCTTGCAATGTTTGATTTCGTGTACAAAACACCCCGATAAAATGCATACTTTGAATAACTGTTTAAATGAAAGAACGCAAATTCAAAAAATGTCCACTTTCACCGTTGATTCTCCGGAAATATTTGGTCTTTTGCCGAGGACTTTGCTATGCGAAATTTGATATTCACCGGCTAATTACCACATTTACCAGGTTTCAGACTTTCACAGTAACAACTATAACATTTACAGCTAAAGAGCACAGAGGGCAAGGGAAAAATAGCAATGTATCCAGTGTTTAGAAAAATCACGATTGAAACTTCAAAACACCAGCCGTTCTAAATTGTTCAATTAACTGTCGGGTGAATGCTAGTAATTTGTGTTATTTTTCAATTTCGTCGAACCAGTATTTTTTCAAGTAAATTTCCTTATTGTTATCAGTTTCAAATAATAAGTACCTTTTAGTTACAGAGTAATTCATCTCACTTCTTAGAAAGATGAATTATTTTAAATGCGTAATATTTTCATTGATGAGACAGCACGAAAATCAATCTTTTGATATTGAAATTTGGTTAAACACGAAATAATCGAGCATTAATGAATAAAAGTATCACTGGGAAACCAAGAGATATATAAACAAGTATGTTTTATTCCTTTTTTGAAAAATTCGAATACCAGTACTCCGGTATCAAGTAAAAAAAAACGAATACCAGAATTACAGTATCATGTTTAAAAAAATACCGAATATCGGAATTGCGTTTTTGGTCCAGTATCAATACACAATCACAACTTTTGGCACGACGGTTACCCCCGGGTCATATACAAAAGTCTAAAGCTCGATTGATCGCATTCATTTTATGGGGACACACATGAAAAAATTCACATGAAGTTGAAAAGAATCACATGGGCTGAGCTCCCATGCAAATTAAGCTCTGCTCAAGACACAGAAAGTTTCAACAATTTGAATTTTGTTGGCACGACGGTTACCCCCGGGTCATATACAAAAGTCTAAAACCCGATTGATCGTATTCATTTTATGGGGACACTCACATGAAAAAATTCACATGAAGTTGAAAAGAATCACGTGGGCTGAGCTCCCATGCAAATTAAGCTCTGCTCAAGACACAGAAAGTTTCAACAATTTGAATTTTGTTGGCACGACGGTTACCCCCGGGTCATATACAAAAGTCTAAAACCCGATTGATCGTATTCATTTTATGGGGACACTCACATGAAAAAATTCACATGAAGTTGAAAAGAATCACATGGGCTGAGCTCCCATGCAAATTAAGCTCTGCTCAAGACACAGAAAGTTTCAACAATTTGAAGCATTTCAAAATCAATCTAGTTTTATCATTTCCTCAAAATTTTGTTTTCGGTGTATGTTGATCTTGTAATAAATCGCTAATTTTCTATAGCCCTGTTTTTTTTTTTTTTTTTTCTCTCCCTTCATATTCCGGCAAACTAAAATTGTTGACCTTGACTGGAGTGCTGATATGATATTTGTTGTTTTCAGGTCTGGTGACGAGTCACGGTTCGTTCCCCGCCCCCATTTCTGAGTTGGAGAAGTTCCTGTTCACCGGACCCATGTGCCGCTACTCCATGGACCTTCAACTGGCCATGTCGGTACTGACCTCGCAAAACAAAAACCCTCTAAAATTCGGACAGCGAGTAAGTCAAAAAGGTTCTTTTTACCCGAATATATCGAGTATATTGAAGGGTTATGATTTTAGCACTCTATGTATACTAGACTATGTATACTTGAACTAGGAGTTGGCAAGAGTGGCTCTCGCCAGGGGCGCAGCAGCCAGGGGGCGGCATTTCGACTGATTAAAAATTTTTTTTTAAAAGAGTTGTTTTTGTTGTTTTGTCATAGAATTTGAAAAATGCTTAAAAAAATTTTTTTTTAAACTCGCAAAAAAAAGAGCTAGAGGGGGTATATATATATATATATATATATATATATATATATATATATATATACATATATATATATATATATATATATATATATATATATATATATATATATAACATCTACTGAGAAGGAACATTGGACATCATTGAAAACAATTCTAAAAATGAAAATAAGAAAAAAATTTACAATGCTGCCTCCTATTTGCCGAATCAATTAATCAAAATGTTAAAAAAAAAAAAAAAAATGGAGGTCACAAAGTCACAATACCTCCGGTGACTTCCCATGTGGGCGACCCTGGGGGGGGGGGGGCGCAATTTCTTTAGGTCGCCAGGGGCGCTAGACCCCATAGTTACGCTACTGTTTGCACATGTTTTGGAAGTACAGAAAACTTGTTCATCACCGAAATGATAAGGATGAATTGATTATTAGATAATTTGGGAGCTGATGTGATATACCCCGCCCTTGGCGACTTTTTCCTGTTGGCGCCAAGAAAGCGTCGCCAAGAAAACGATGTACGACGACATATGTCATACATGGTTGGGCGCTTCTCCCTCGGTATCACCCATCTGGGGGGAGGGTGTCACCCGAAGTGGAATTGCAAATTTTTGAAAAGTATAAAAATGCATTTTTAAGACTACAAACGTGAAAATTTTCCGTGGGGGGATGACACCACCAATTATCGCCCCGAGCGTCACCCATGCTAGGTACGCCACTGAAATAGTGCTTCATAAATGCTAAGACAATTCGCTCATTCCTCTAAAAAACGTTATATCTCAAAAATTAGCGATTTTGAGTGATCCCCTTTTTTGAATTGCCAACAATTGGAGCATGAGTGGGTAGCATATCTCTGCAAGAACTGCATTTCTATAACTTAATATTTTGCCGTTAGAAAGCAAAAGTTTCGTATTTGCATTTTCAAGAATTTGAGGAATGTTCTTTTCAATAATGTTCTTGGGTTTTGCTTGATCCATTAGGCATGAAACATGCATGTCTTTAGTCAAAGATGACATTATTTATTCTGAAAACAGCATTAAACACAAAAAAGAGCATTTTCATCCGTATTTTTTAATCAAGAACGCACTATTTGCATTTACTTCGGTATTCTAAGGAGAGCAATTAGTTACAATAACGACATATTTTGAGATATTTCAAACAGTATTTTTGAAATTTGGTGCAAGAACGTCATAAATGAAACATTACTTTTTAAATTATACACTTTTACATTTCTTATTTATGAAAGAGAGAAGAAACGCCAGATTTTCTTGAAAAAGTACAAAGTGTCGTATCTAGCATGTATTGAACTATTTTTTAGGCTTTATACATTTAAGTTTTTAACATGATTTTACTTTATCTATCCTAAACTGCAAAAGATATGTGCACGCAGTTCGTAAGTTGCCTGGAACATAGCTTTTGTAGTTTTAGACTGGCAAAACAAAAAGCATTTAAAAAATAGTTGAAACCGATAATCTAATCAATTTATTAATTGATAATTTCAGCACTTAACCCACTGTAAGGCACAAAAGCACCATTTGAAAGCCCTTACTTCAGTTTTAAAAATTTTCTTAATTACAAAAACACAACTGCGATATTAATCATGTAACAAACGAGTAAAAATCTACTTACCTTTAACGCGTAATCCACTAAAGATGCGGAAGCTCTGAATTCTACAAAGTTCATTTCTGCGTGAATTCATTTAGCTAATTATTTAGTCGATGGAACACACTAAGGCACTGTCCAATATTTTATTGCTTATTTTAAGCATTGATAACTCTGGTAACGGGATGTAATAGCCTTGTAAAAGTAGAAAAAAAAGTTTTCCAACTGCGATTAAATACTTTGAGCACAGAGGATAAAAAAAACACTTCTGCCTCTTCAAAATTTATAACAAACTACCACCAACCTTGTAAAAATGCCGTCTGAAAACAAACACAAAACACAACAAGGTCTCGGTTACGGTCCAATCCAGTTTAAAGTCTCGCATTTAAACTCTAAATAAAAGTGTGATGATAACGTTAAATTGCTTTTCTTTTTTATTTCCTTAACTTCCTTCTATGTAAAAAATACGTAGAAAAAAGTATTGGATTTGTGATTCGGATTTTTCCGTTTTTAAGATGCACTGATCCTATTTGACCGTTTTTTGAAATTGCCTGCCTGTTTGTATGTAGGTGAAGGAATTTATGGTCAATTTAAATCAAAACGTAATGAATGTAATGAATCCAAATTTGACACACATATGTAACCCCATATGAGTTGGTGCTGATTATTTTTTGGTGACAATTGCTAAATTATAGAATAATTTTAAAAAATTCACTTCTTCAATGCAGTAGCGTTTAATGTCGGTTCACAGAACCATTAGAAATATTAAGTGCTTTTTTTTAATGGAGAAATACCCACCGTCCTTAAAAAAAAACTTTTAAAGCAAGATTTTATCAGGTTTGTTTGGTTTAAACCACGTTGGTTTAAACCATGGTTTAAACCAATTGTTTTTTTTTAAAAACCATGCGGTTTTTTTAAAAAATGTTTTTTTTTTTAAAAGATGCCAAAAAAAAAAAAAATCCATTTTACAGGTTTACATTGATTTCCCCACACATATTGAACAATGTAAAATTCCATTTATACTAAGTTCCTAGCTAAGTTGCAGAGATAAATACTAAAATTGCAAAGTTGCATCTTCAAAATGTATTACAAGCTTTAATCAAAAAAAAAAATATATATTTTTTTTATTTCATATATGTGCCATAAAGCAGATTTCAGTCAACTTCCATCATTATGCTTAATTTGCATGATTAGTTAAGATTTACTAAGGATTGAATCTTTTATTGTAGATGGAATTTATTATATTGCTCACTCCTGTTGCAGGTGTGTGACATTTTTGCCCATTTATTTGCACTTTCCTGGAATTTTAACTTTGACTTGTAAGGTAATCAACAGTCTAACTTAATTGTTTGCACCTAAAAATTAAGATTTGTTCTGCAAGTGAACACAAATAATATTTTTTGAATCAAATTTTAAAAAAAAGTTTATACTTCGCGTATATAACGTTTTTGGCAAAAATTTTTTTCTTGAAATAGAATTTGCTACACATTTATTTGTTCTAAAAGTTTGCATTTAATATTTTTTAAACTTCAATGCTGGATGCAACATGTATGCCAGTAAATAAGCTGTAATTTAAGCCATGTAACACCAATTTTTGTATTTTTGATTTGGTTCTTTGTTTTAGCGATAGTCAAATCTTTTCCAAGTCTTTCCAAAATAAGAACGGAGTCGAATATAGAGCAGCACTTTTTTTTTAAAACTTTGTCAGTGCAACAGCAATCGATTTTTTGACTGTTCATGTACTGTTGTACATTTTGCTTTACTTCAATATTTGCGACATTATGTATATAAAAATCAGCATTACGTAAGATCAGAAAGAAAAAATATGAAAATTGTTCTTTTGAAAAGATTATGCTTAAAAATATAACTTTTACCTTTATTCGATAATTATTCATATTACGTTGGTTTTATAAAGTTTTTTCTTGGATCTTCATTATATTTTATCTAAACCCGCATCACAACCAATTCTTGAAGTATTTCGTATCATAAAGGGTCTATATATACATGCATACTAATATGTTAATCAAGTCAAACATTTCAATCAATATTTTCCCGCAGAAAGCTATTTTAATTATTTAATTTAGTTACAAGATTTTGTTCCTATCTCTTTAATTAATCAAGAAATTAGGTATAATGTGACTATTGAATAACTGTAATTACATGGAACCTTAATTACCTTCCGAAAATTAATTTTTTTCTCGAAAATAGTATTTAAACTAAAAACAAACCCGATTTAAACCAAAAAAACCTGATTTAAACCAAAAGAAATGGATTTTTTTTTGAAAAAAACCGGTTTTTTTTACCAACCCTGGATTTTATACATACGTATGTCAGAGACACATTACATCCGAAGAGAATCAATTGTTGTTATCTTACGCTTATTTTACATTACAATTTATTAAGTTTTAAACAAATATACAAAAGTTTTCTTCAGTTATATATATACTTTTGCATAAAGTACCCTTGCATTCTATTTAGTATTGGTTATGCTTGCATTTTTACGCAAACGTGTCGAAGCCTACTGATATTATCTGCTGTAACACTTTATATTCAACCTTTATATGCTGAATACATGTCCATTGACAGACCATGTCAGACTAGTCGGAAAATAGGGGCTCGACTCAGGGGTGTGCACACGAGGGGGGGGAGGAGGAACACCTGTTGACCCGGGCCAGAGGGGGGCACGGGATTTTTAAAATAAGTGGTGAAATATATGTAGGTATGGAGGGATAAACAATGTGGAGGGGGGACTGACAAGGGGCCTGCCCGCCTAGGCTCTCGGCGGCCCTGGTTGAATCAAGTAACAGAAATAGAGTAATGTAAGTGCTTTATAACTAGTACTGCGGAGTCGGAGTCAGAGTCCTGGAGTCAGACTGATTTTGAGATAAATGAGTCGGAGTTAGAGTCGTAGAATCAGACTGATTTTGAGGCAAAGGAGTCGGAGTCAGAGTCGTAGAGTCAGACTGATTTTGAGGTAAAGGAGTCGGAGTCAGAGTCGTAGAGTCAGACTGATTTTGAGGTAAAGGAGTCGCAGTCGTAGAATCAGACTGATTTTGAGGTAAAGGAGTCGGAGTCAGAGTCGTAGAGTCAGACTGATTTTGAGGTAAAGGAGTCGGAGTCAGAGTCGTAGAGTCAGACTGATTTTGAGGTAAAGGAGTCGGAGTCGTAGAATCAGACTGATTTTGAGGTAAAGGAGTCGGAGTCAGAGTCGTAGAGTCAGACTGATTTTGAGGTGAAGGAGTCAGAGTCGTAGAATCAGACTGATTTTGAGGTAAAGGAGTCGGAGTCAGAGTCGTAGAGTCAGACTGATTTTGAGGTAAAGGAGTCGGAGTCAGAGTCGGGAGTCGAAGGTTTAAATAATAAGAGGCGGATTCAGTCATTTTCCCTCAAAGTCGGCAACTCTGCCAGTGCTCTTGGAGTGGGAGTCGGACTGATTTTGGGGTAAAGGGGTGGGAGGCTTTAAAATTCCTGGGCTCGGTCATAACCCCCCCCCCCACTCCCCCGGCTTGGCAGGTTCTGTTTATTACTACACCCCATCTCCCCTGAGTATTTTGTTTTGGGCTTATAGGACCAGTGGCGGATCATGCGATTTTGGGGCTCCAGGCGCAACCTATCCGGAGGCCCCCTTTAATTGACACAACGAAAGTGATATGGTTTCCTATATTTACAATGCAAAAAATCATATTTTTTTGAATCAACAAGCTTTGGGGGGGGGGATTATTCTGTTTTAAAAAGGAAAAACAACGATATTTCTGACAAAAAAGTTTACTGCGAAAAATTTTGTCTTTGTTTTTTGGTAATTTAGGTAGTGCAGGGTGTGAGAACCGAACCCCGATTTCAGACAATCTGGCAAAATCCCAGCTTTCCCCTGTTTTTCAATGCGCATCATTCAGTAGCGCAACCAGAGAGAAAAAAAATCTTAGGGGCGGGAGTTTTTTTCATTTGGCCAGAAAAAAAGAGAGAGGAGAAAGAGAACCTTTAATTGGATAGGAAAAATAAGAAGAGAGGGCGGGGGGGGGGGGGGGTCCGTGGGTTCTCCCCCGGGAAAAATTTTAAACTCGTAGTTTTAAAAACGCAGTTTTAGACTTACTTTGATGATGTTAGGGGGCACAAAGGTGCAGCTGCAGGCAGGTCAGGATCTGTGCACCCGCAGGCCCCGTAGCGCGGGGGTGCACCTGGTCTTTTAACGGCCCAAGAAATTGAAGAAAAAACTGAAAAAATCTAGCACTCTAAGACTTATTAACGTTACAAATATACACTGCTGGCCTCTGAGGCCCTACAAATTTTGTTGTAGGGGGTCCGAAATTTATAGATCCGGTCCTGGGTGCAGGGGTCTCAGCGGAAAGTTGTTGAAATTGAAGTCCTAAAAACACGATTATTGGTTATATTTATTGACGTTAGGGTAAGGGATGGAGCTCAGGGACTGCCTTTAATCGATTTTTTTTCAAAACAATAGATAGAGATCAATTCCTCCTCCCCCCCCCCTTCCCAATTTTCGAAACTGTATAGTTTCAAAAATACAACAGTAGACAAACTTTACGAGATATTTAAAATCTGATGAAAACCTTCGTGAGAGATTTGTTTTTGTTTCTTTCTTGAAAATTGTACAGTATAATGAAATCCATACTTAAAGGATAACTTAATAGACTAATCCGGTTATAGTTTAGACACATTTTACATTTTGATTTTTGTTATATTTGTTATTTTATATTTTTCGTTACGAGGGTTACGTACCAAATCAAAATTTCATCGGATGCAAGCACTATTTTCCTATTAAATAATGATTTCAAACCTTTGTAGAGATAATGTATTCGCAACAATAATATCTTAAATTTCTTCTCGAAATTTATTAACTATACTCAACGTGAGTCAAGTATATACGCAAAAGAATAAACTGTTGCGCTGAAGTAATAAGCGAAACGAAGTTTTTAAGGGTTGTTTTGAAAGAAGATTCTCTCAAAATATTTTGTTCGAGTGAGATGCTAAAAGTAAATTTAATTTAGTTAATGTAAATAAGGTATGGCTATCTTCTCCGAATTACACTCTTTTAAATATTTCTAGAGTAATTTCATTCATTTGAGGGTTTTTTTTTTGAACAATCACGATTGCTTATTGTTCTCATTTGACAGTTTTTGGCGTTACGCTGATTTTATTTTCCCGCCAGCACCCTCTGCCAGCACCACCTTCGCGTCGAATGGCCTCACGATGCTGCTCCTCTTGCGAAAACAGTCTCCAGGTTGCGTCCATATCCTACACACACACACACACGCATATACACCCACGCCTACACACTCATGCCTGCTCACAGACACAAACACACACTCCTACACACATACACACACTCATGCCTGCACACAAACACATATGTCTACATACACACACACGAACGCCTACACACACAACACTGCAGACACAACACGCACACACATGCATACATACACACACACGCACCCACACACATGGGGCTACACAAACATACACGCTCGTGATTGCGAAAAACATAATTTGAATTCAAGATGCCAAAAATTCAAATTAATATATATATATATATATATATATATATATATATATATATATATATATATATATATATATATATATATATATTGATTATTTACTTGACCAAAGTTGATGTTGCTCTGATTTTTCAGATTACCATGGCGATGGCTGTTTTTATTATTTATTTAGAAAGCAAAATTTTCGTAGTCATAGAGGGAGGGGGGTGAGAGGGGCGGTTGCACTCCCAAATTTTTCACTCAGAATAATAAAAAATGGTCAATTCATTTAAGATAATTTATAAAATCATTTGCCTGCATTTTCAGAACAGAAAAAACTGATTTAGAATAATTATTTTCCTTAACTAAAGAAGTAGTCTCTTCATATGGGTTAAATATGTCAAAAATGCGTAGTCTATGTTATGATCGGGCATCTTGTATGAAAAATTTTGACTTTCTATCTTTGAGGAAGTGACGCGGCTCCGAGGCCCCTTGCTTTGCTGGAGGTCCCAGCTAGCGCCTCATGCGCCTATTCGGTGATCCGCCACTGTATAGGACACTGTGTTTCCGCGGATCAAAGCTTGAAAACCACTAGTTGTCACAGGAAGGTTGACATCAACGTGATTTGTGCCGATTGCGGGTGTTCTAAAAACAGCATTCGAATTAAACATATCGTGAGCGCATTTAAAATATTTTATGAAATTCACGAGCATCTTCTGATCATTAGTGCCTGATTACCGTATGAGCATGCCACTTGCCCAGCGCTTTCAATTTGGAGAGAGCCTCAAAATTGCAAATTTTACTTTTTAAAATTTTTGCTCCGTTTGATTAAAAAAAACGCTGAAGTTTTGAGTTGAAAAAGAAAAAAAACCGGTTTTTCAGTCATCATTTAATTGTTGTGTTGTTTTGTTGCCACTTCTTAGCGAAAAGCATAATACATTCATAGTTCAATTTTCTTAGTTATGCTTCCTTTTTTTTTGATAGTCAAACTTTTCAGGGCCTATTTACAGCCCGGAGTAGTTTGACCTTGAAATATGTAATAGTTGGGCTCAATTGTCAATTATGTTGTGAAAATTGAGCCCTGTTGAGAACTGTTAAGAAAAAAAGGAGAAAAAGAAGAAAAAAAAAAAATTTGAATTTTGACATCTTGAATTCAAATTATGTTTTTCGCAATCACGAGTGTGTGTATGTAGGCGTGTGTGTTTGTGTGTATGTAGGCACGTGTGTTTGTATCTGTGGGGGGGGATGTGTATGTGTATGTGGGCATATGTGTTTGTGTCTTTGTGCAGGCATGAATGTGTGGGTAGTTGTGTGTATGTGTGTGTGTATGTGTGAATGTCTGTATGTATGCGTGTGTGTATGTGTTTGTGTATGTGTGTGCATGTGTTTGTGTGTGTGTGTGTAGTTGTGTATGTATGCGCATGTGTGTAGGACATGGATGCAACCTGGAGACGGCTTTCGCTAGAAGTGCAGCATCGTGAGGAGCCCGTTGACGGTGATGGTGCGGAGGATGGCGGTGGGAAAAATCAAAGGAACGTCAAAAACAGTCAAGTGAGAACAATAAGCAATCGTGATTGCTCAAAAAAAGAAAGAAATTCATAACCACTTTTTTTGCTCTTTCCTTCAGGTGAACTTCAAGGACTTGAAAGTGTACTACATGACATCCGTTGGATACCATCCACTCATCACACCCATTGATACTGAGACCGCACTGGCCATCAAAAAGGTTTGAGAAATTTTTTTTATTGAATAACATATGTAGTCTGGTCACGAAACATATGGAATTATGAAATCGGCCAAGTTAAGACGATTCCATCTGAATGAATCTAACGGAAAGGGGGGGGGGGGGATAGCGATGTAATTTTGATGCACGCGTCTAATAATGGCACTAGGGCCTTATTAATTTCTTGAATTTTCTAAAGTAAAAAAAGGGGAAACAAAGTTACAGTTTTTATGTAAACACCAAAAAGAAAAGAAAATAAAATATTTTCATTTCATCCGGCAGTGTAAAAGCAATATGGTAAGATCAAAATTAGGTTGTGAAGAAATCAGATGATTTTTGCAGTGAGAATAAAGATCGAATATAGTTCAGATTTAAAAAAAATATTGCCGTGCACAAATTTTCATTTTTAAAAAACTGCGTCTAAATAATTAAGAGGCGAAAGTGCATATCCATAACGAACAAACGACCATCCCTGTAAACTAATAGATGCGTCCATTTCCGCTTTTAAACTGGATGTTTGCTTTCCCATATTATCGGTGGTCAGACTATACGCAAAGTGCTGTATCACTAACTAGAAAGCTAACTTAATCGATTATTTCAGAAAGGGCGTAAGTCCTACTGAAATTAATTGAACTTACGCCCTTTCTGAAATAATCGATTCAACTGAGAGGTCCGCTGTCGCTTACTTGAACCGAATAACAACTCACGTGAATTCCATGCGCATTAAGCTCTGTGATAAATGTGAAACTTTACCTTTTGAGGGAGAGGTAGAACAGCATTTGTACCAGAAGAAATTTATCGTTGAAAAAATTCCACGGGTCGGTAGTCAAGTTCCAAACCCTTTATTCTAAGAACAAAGTGGTTCTAGTAAAACTAAGTTCACCAACACAAAAAGCTAATAAAATAATATTTAAGAAAAAAAGATTTTTATTCAGGAAACATATGAATAAACATTAGATACTGAGCATAGATGTCACAAATGGACGAAGAAACAAAAGTTTGCTGCATTAATAGTCCCTGGTACATTGTTAAAACCAGGAGTGCCTCAGGGGTAGAGTATGGGTGAAAAAACGATGCCTCATGTTGCGATGGAGGCTAGGAAATGTCGGTGGGTAAACGACGTTATCAATAGTGCCAAAAGATTACTCAATAGAAGTGCGACTCGCTTGAGCATGCGCTCTAACATCATTCAACGACAACTTCAAAGGCGGACGAAGGAAGTTGCAACAAAATTTACTTTCACATTGAATGAAGTAGAAAACCGGATTTCAACTGAAAACTTCGTGGATTAATCGTCAAAATCTCGCGTAGGTACAGGCATTTGATTATTTTGTAGCTTTTAGGGCTTTCGAACATATTTAGAAGTGTTTCAAGCTTGTTGACTACTTCTTATTGTTCCGTTTACCTTATCTCTCTCGGTGTTTGAACGTCATGACTCATAACT
The DNA here is from genome assembly GCF_026930045.1 of Uloborus diversus. Taxonomy (NCBI): domain Eukaryota; kingdom Metazoa; phylum Arthropoda; class Arachnida; order Araneae; family Uloboridae; genus Uloborus; species Uloborus diversus. The sequence goes on along the minus strand of NC_072738.1, from coordinate 2,659,641 downwards.
TCGGTTTAGTGTTTTCGTTAAAATATCTTTCGTTGGCGTTATTGCATGCAGCGAATGTAGTATCTGCTCTTGTTTTTATTTTTAATATGACGAAAAACTTTACATTGAAAAGAAGGGCTTTTAGATTATTAATCTTGTGTAAGAATACTCAAATGTCGAATTGGAAAATACGTATTGATATGTTAATCTCGATAAAAATTTTGAACGTTTATGAAACGCTTTTATTTCCCCATGATTGTAATGTTACTTAATATTTTTGGTTGTTCTGGCAAATGAATTATTAATTCCAACCCTCTTCATTTTCGGTATTGATCATGCTGTAGTTAATGTCAACAACATATTAATTACTGAGCAATCCAAGTGGATATGCGAAAGTTACGGCACGAACAGACAAATTAAAGTCTAAACTATGTTGGGAAGTCTGAAATATGACCAAATGCCTTAAATTACAAGTTTTAAATATCAGAAATTAATTCAATGTGAAAAATGTATCAAGACTTCGTATATATAAATCAAGATAAATAGAACACAATTGTACGCCCACAACACGGGGGAGGGGGCAAAAATCGCAATTGGAAGCAATAAAGGTGCCATTTTTCTCACCTAGGGTACCATCTTTCACCTCCGGTGCACGTTGGGTTAAGGGAACCGGTTTTTCACACTTGTAAAGGGTGCCATTTCGGCTCCGTATTAGGTGCCGCTGGTGAACAAGCGTTTCACCCTTGAAAGGTGTCAAATGCAACCTGTAGTTTTAACAGTGTACTGAGTCAAATAATATTGAACAGTTTACTTCTTGGTTCAAAAAACTTCATTGCCTTTTTGACACTTGATAACAATGTAGGAATAGTGTGCTACTGTGCTTTCATATTTCAAGTTTATACTCATCAATGATTTTCATGAGCTTCCTATTTTAAATTCTAACTCATGTTTTCCTTTCACCCGTCTAGGCAGTATCCCATTTCGAATCAACCTACGGGATCAAAGCAAAGGAAGTGAAAATACCCAACCTAAAGTCAGCCGCCGCCATTTACATCCACAACCTGATGTCTTCCTGCAAAGACATCGGCCACGCCCTAACCTCCGGAAAAGGAGACATCACACCCTTCAAGGAATTCCTCAAACACCTGCTCGGAAGATCCACACTGACCCAAGGTCCGATCATCGTGATGAACTCTCCCTATTTTCCTCTCTTATACAACGAAGACGACGTCGTGTATTACGAAAAGCTAGGCAAGAAGTTGGCAGGAGAGTTTCGCCAATTGCTGGACGATAAATCGGTACTCCTGTTCCCAACGTTTCCTCTCCAAGCGCCATATCACCACGAGATAACCATGCTATTGCCAAGCACCTGTTACACGTTGGTATACAACCTGCTGGGACTACCTGTGACGCAGTGCCCCATGGGTCTGAGGGCCGACGGACTGCCTGTCGGATTGCAGATTGTCGGTGGCATGAATAACGATCCTTTGACTATTGCCTGTGCTGCTGAGTTGGAGAAAGCTTTCGGGGGCTGGATACCGCCCGGTAGAACTAGAAAGTGATCAATTATTTATTTTTACGGACATCAATCGTTGTGACAATTTTCAGTAGAAACTTGACATAAATTTTACATATATACTTACAACTGGGACAAGGTCAACCTGTCAGCTTAGTAATGATGTGATCAGGTTTTCTGTAGCCTTCGCAGTGCTGCCAAATTAGTTTGTCCCAACTATAGATGATCTACCTGAGTAGTTAGATCCTAGATGGCGCCGCTCAAACATGGAATCGGAAATTTCAGTGGTGCCATCTAAGATTTGACTAAATGAAAAACAGATCACTTAACTACATGAGCACCAGTTTTTTCCCCTTTATAGCGAGATGTATGTGCAGGATGTTGACACATTAAAATGATAAATAAGATTTCGCGGTTGATGCTATCATTAAACATATTTTCCAGATGCTCTAATATTATTACTCAGAATATAAGGGAAGTTTTACCATTGTAAAAATGTGTTGAATCACGGAACTTTTAAGTAATAAAAACATGTGGTCTTTGATATCACATATTTATTTCTATTTGAAACAGCTCTACATTTCATCAAACACGATAATCCAAGACGTACAAAAATATATTTATCTCATACGATATAGAAATGACAAGTTTCAGAGAAATGTACAATTGAAATGACCAGAATATTAACATGCCATGTTACTGTTTTAATCTGAAAACAAATCACTAAGTTGACGTAAATGACGCAAAAAGTGGCAAATGCAGATGAATATTGCATAAAATGTGGCTTGAAAACAAGAAATACTTATTTACATAAATTATTTAACGATACACATTTCAAACACAAATATTTTTAGAAATTGTGTCTTACAAAAAGGTTTAACAATGTATTTACATGTGTAACTCAAAGCAGGCATGTCCGATCTGTGTTTGTAAGTATTTTTAAAATATTACGAGTATTTACATGGATGAAACACGAAAAAAGGGAAGAGGCCAAAGGAAAACTGAAGCATGAAATCATGCTTCGAATAATATTCACATGTATAGTTTGTACTTTTTTTTGTTATAGAAAACGCATTGCGTCGAGTTCATGAGAAACAAATTGGAAAACGTTTGCAGGTAACAATTTGTCAAAAGTATACAATAAGCAAATTAAAGAAAGTTTCAAGACTGTAAGGCAAATTTATCGAGTACAAGTTGGAGGAAGTTTACATGGAACAAGTTGGAGGAAGCTTACAAGTAACAAATTGGAGGAATTTTACAAGTGACCTATAGGCGAAAGTTACGAAAGAATAAATTGTAGAAATTTTATAGGAAACAAGTTGGAGAAAGTATACAAGGGATCAGTTGGGCAAAGAAAGTATACAGTGAACAAACAGAAGAATGTTCAGATTTTAAAGTTTAAATTTTTGCATAGGTTTCGCTTTTTGGTACATGCCCTTTGAGATTATGCGTAATTATGTCCATGGGTGACCACTGACACATTTTCCTTGATTCTGATGTCAAGCAAAAGTCAAGATGCTCACTAAAATAAATTAACAGGATGGACACACCTATTCTGATTTGTCGTTTATAATAGAAACATAATTACTTAACATAATTAAAAAAATAAATTGCTCGAAAATAAATTAGTTAAAAAAAGCAATAATTTAAAAAGCCCAAATGTCAAAAAAAAAAAAAAAAACATGTTTTTTGCGATCAACACAAAATACATTTTGATCAAAAAATCATATAAATATCAACTCATAAACATTCGATAAATAAAAATTAGAAAATATAACAATGAAAAAAATTAACCACTAAAAATTTTTAAGTACTGCAATAAAGCTATAAAAATATCCAACAGAATAAAACACAATTATATGAACATAGAATTTGTGAAACACAACTTATGTCATCAGACAAAGCCAAAACAATGACTAGGATTTTCTGGCTGGAATATGTGTGAATTAATACAATAAAAACGAAATCATTAGGAACTAAGGACAACATCTTATCTTTAATTAAAAATGATAAACATAAATCTTTGTCGCACATTTTTTCTCGATGTTATTAATTTTAACTAATTTAACACGCCGTAATAATCCTAATCGCTTACTCATTGGTTGACGTTTATATTAATGATAGATCCTTGGATTAGTTAATTGCATTATGACCGCATCCATACCAACAGTTCGTTATATAAATATGTATTGGCGTCGTGGCAGTGAAACTAGCAGAATTCATCAATTCCGGAAAGTGTTTCTTTCAATTAGTCAATTGGAATTAGTTTATCCAATTTATTTATTTATTTGTATTTAATGTTTAAAGTCATTTAATGAAAATAAAAAACTAGCATTTCAAAATTCTAACCATTTTTTTTTCTCATTACATTTTTAGTTAAACGTTTGACATGAATTCGTACAGTCAAAAACAGAGGGTAATATAAAAGATCTTGAAAAATGAAAACATGGAATTTTCTGTCATTTTTAAATGGTAAAACCATTATATACTTCTTTAAATATGTTGTCATTATTTAAAATTGAGGTTAAAATATGAAAAAAGGTACACAAGCGATCAAGGAATAGAAATCCCACTTGAAAGATGATGAAACATTTACGAATCGGGTTGCTAAGACCACGTGATTTGTTACTGTTGAGCTTTTATCTTTGGGATACAGGATAAAGTAAAACTTCAACAGCTGATAATCTCATAGACGAAGTTTTACACACAAGATTATCTCATACGAAAAAACACGTGCAGTCAATGTCGGTAGCTGATTTTTCTTACCTTTTGCTTTACATACGAACTTTATGCTAAATGCTGTGTAATAAAGCAAACACATTATCAACTATCTAGTAAATATCGATGATCATTTTAAAATTTCAATGTCAGCTTATTTTGGTACATCATTTAGTTATATGTATTTTGTCGCCAAGAAGCCAAATACAGCGATAATATTCAATTGAGTATCTTCTTATAATGTACAAGAAATATTTAGTTCTTTAAAAGCTACCTACTCAAGCAAAACCTAATTTCACATAAAATATGGCACTTTACAGCAAGTGAAGCACATAAAAACAAAATAATTACTATGCAAATCAAATTGAGGATTTTTAGAGAGCTTTAAGTCCAATTGTGCAGATTGTACTGGACAGGAAACTTCTACAGTGGAATGTCAATTAAAGTTTTTAGAAAGAGAGCCCTGGAAAATTAATTTTCAACCCATATATTATAAACATTCAATAGAACTCTATAGTTTAAGCGTGAAAAATGTACTTTCATAAAATTTTATAATTGGAATGATTTATTATGTGCAAGTTAAAAAGCTTAAATTAACAGTGAATGAGGTAACTACAAAAACTTTCAATTTTTTAGCTATTAAAAAATGTTGTACTTCGTTTAAAAGAACAGTGTTACAGTGTTAATGAAACTTATACATAATTTAGCTAAAAGTTTCAGAAGAATGAAAGGTAAAAATACCAAAAGTAATCTGCTTTACCTCAAACATTGCCTTTACAATGGATGCGCATTTCCTCAAGAAAAATCAGGCGTGATAATTTTGAGTAAAACAGCACGAACTATTTCTAAAAATTCATTCCTCTGCTGTGTAAATAAATACAGTCGAGCCTCCATATATCGAACTTCCACATATCAAAATTTTCTATGTATCGAAATCCCAGCAAATTTCAATGTTCATTATAGAAAAATTGTTTCTATATATCGTAAAAATCTCTGTATATCGAAATTTTTTTCGAAACATTCGTAGATTTTTTTTTTTCCACTTTAGACTGTTTGTCTCATGAAAAATGAAGGTTAGGGGAGAAAATTATGTTTACTAAAGGTTGCTACGAAATTCATATGAAATCTGGGTTTGAGGTTGTTGTTCCGTTTTGGAGTTCTTAAATTCCCTCAAGTTTATTTTCAAATCTTAGTTGTCACCAGTAACACTGTAAAATCAGTTTCAAGTTATTTTTTTTTGTCTGTTGATTATCATTCCTAGTCTTTTTAGCTTCAGTGAAAATCATTCAAGTTAAGTAGATGGATTTTTTACTTTTCTCTCGATTACATTGTCAAAGCGAAAATCCCCTCATGTTGCGAATCAAGTTGAACTGCCGAAGAATGAAGATGTATGAAGGCACAAAAATGTAATTTCTGTTAATTTTTCAGTTATTAACTTTCGTTGAATCCGATGCTCGTATAAACTAGAAATTTGGTTTCATGCACGAAAATTAGCTTTAATTTTAATGTCTTAGGAGGTTTTTATGATCAAATAGGATCGTTTCTATATATTGAAATTTCTATACATCGAATTTTTTTCCGGCAATTTGCTACTTCGATGTATGGAAGTCTGACTGTACTTGTAAAGTATAGGGAGGCCCTTCACAATACACAGTCTAAATGTTTTGCTATTGACAAAGAGCGCACGTAGATTTTTATTATTTTTTTACAGGACTTAGTTTTTATACTTTTCATGTAGTTCTGCAATAAACTAAATATTTTTTGCGTTGTATTTCGCTGAAGCCCAATCTGAAGCTAAGAGCAAACTAAAATTACCTTTTTACGTACTTATTTCCTTTTATGTAAGCATATACGAGGGGGGACCCAAAAGAAACCGGACTAATGGTGCTATGCCAATCCTAGATGTAGTACAGTGTTCTCCAGCTAGATGACTCAAGTAGAGACCTTCATAAACCAGCTGTGCACGTGCCGTCAGTTTAATTGATGACGTTTGATCGTAGGGTTGGTTTTCTCAGGTGTTGTTTCTTTCCGCCTGCGAACTCATCATGGCAGATTTGAAAGGACAAACTGTAAACTTGAAATTTTGCTTCTCCTGCTTGAAAGTCGGCAACGGATTAGCTTACCAAATGCTTCAACAACCTTTCAAGAACGATGCTATGAGCCGTATACAAGTTTTCGAGTGGTTTGGGCTCTTTAAACGTGGTAGCATGAATGTTGAAGATCAAGCTCGCTCTGAGCGCCCTTCAACGTCTCGAAATGATGAAAACGTTGAAAAAAATCAACGAGAGTCGTTGTTTTACGATTGAAGAAACTTCAGAAGAAACAAGAGTGAGTTGGAGCCTCGCGCGGGCGATCGGGAGAATGGTTCCTTCATCATGATAACGCTCCCGTACACACAGCTTTTCCTATTAACCACTACTTGGCCTCTCAGGGGTGGCCAGTCGTTCCTCGACACCCGTATTCGCCAGACCTAGCTCCCTGTGGTTCCTTTCTGTTCTCGAGGATGAAAAAAATTCTGAAAATGAAGCGTTTTGATGTTTTAGAGGCTGTAAAAACTGCTTCGCAACGGGCACTGGACATGGTCAAAGTTAAAGAGTTTCAGGGGAGCTTCTAACAGTTGAAAAAAAAAGAATATACAAGTGTATTGCATCTAAGGGTGAACACTTTGAAGGAGACTAAAGAAATTTTGTGAATAAACTAATATATAAATATTTTAGAACAAAAATCCGGTTATTTTTGGGTCCCCCCTCGTATGAGGCAGTGAGAAGCAAAGGGATGTAAGTAGACAATTTCAAGTTTTGAGCAAAACGCGTTTAAGATCAAGTCCTAGATAGGCTTTCATTGATTTTTTTTTCTAAATCATGCTGTACCGCAGCACCTATCAGGGCTACTAGTACTATCCTACCCTAAGACATAGGAGAGGTTCACCTACCATTTGTACTGATTATCTCCAAAATTTAACTTTTGTCCACTTACATCCCTTTGCTTCTCACTGCCTTATATGTTATTTTGTTTGCCTTTATTTATTGGTGGGTGGAACAAGCTTTTTAATCAACAGATAAAAATTAATAACAGTAGTTATAATGATAATTGTTAACGAACATAATAGGTTCATAGGCGGAACTTAAGTGAGCATAGAAATGTAGATTTTGGGCTTTTGAAACTGTTCAAACAATACAGATTTCGAAGGCTTCTCTCGAATCGAGTCATCAGTTTAAAAACTTTTTATGTTTTTCATCATACACTTCTTTTGTAACTATCGGTGCATGTAAATGACATCTGTTAATGGACAGTAAATGTCATGAGTTCGTTCAGAGCAGAAAGAAAATAGCTAAAACACACAGCTGACCAAGTTCGCCTTTATGTTGTCGTTTCATATTTACTTTGAACGCTGTCATGGATTAAAGTGGCGAAAATAGATCACGGCATGCATTATTCAAGAACGACAAAGTTCACAAACTGAATGAAATAAACTGCAGGATGAAATAAACAATGTTCTGAAATGTTAGTACAAATCATAAAATTGGCAAGATTAGTTCCTTGAACGAATATCACTGTTTTAATACTTATGATAAAAAACAAAAAATTGATTGTTAGGTCACTCATGCTCGGCAGATGGCACAAAACGTTAGAGAATGTGAAGACCAATCGATAAGGTAACATGGCAGTAGTTTTGGCTTCATTTAAAAAGTAATACGTTTTCTTTTTTCGCTGTATAAGTTAAGACTTAAATAACTCATTCTGTTCTTTGGCAAGAAGCAAAAGCTTCCGTAAAAGTCAAATATACCTTTAACTGTGCTGGGATGCAAAAGCGAAAATGCAAAATTAGAAATCTAATTTTGATGAAGGTTAAATTTACCCACTTCATTTTCAGTTAACAAATTCTCAGTTTTGTGTTATGTAAAAGAAAGAAAAACTTAAACTCATTCCGAGCAATTATTGAGCAGCCTTTTTTTCTCATCTTCGTTTCACTCACGTTAAGTTCAAGGGATAAAATATATTAATGAAGCTTGCAAGTAAACTCTAAAAGACTCAATCCTTTTCAAAGATTCTGTCCGTTTTGAAGCGATTTAAAACAGAATACTACCTACTTTTTTTAAGGGGCGTATTTGACTTTGCGTCAGACTTTTGAACTTCGTTTTTGTCTTAAATTATTCAGGATTATATTCCTTCATTTGCCGTGTATTTGGCCTGATTGAATGAAAAAAAAATATATTTAGAAAAGGTGGGGGCAAAACCTACAGTACAGAGCTTCAATAAGAATTTTTTCGGGAAGGTCCTAGCATTTCTTATTTCACCTAAATTTCTGCGCGTTGTCGATTTTTTAACCATCTCCCCTCCAAAAATGGGTGATTGACAGGCTATTGATTGGTAATACATATTTCAAATTAGGTGTAACAGTCGAAATTGCGAAGGAATAATGGGGGAGGAGGGGGGGGGGGTAGAGCAATATTTTACTTTAACTGTTTATTATTTAGAAATTATAGTTTTACATTTTGGGGCTTGTGCTTGATCCCTAAAACTCCTGTTTGGATATGGTCTTATCATAACATAACGTAAATAGGGTTACAATGTTTATACAAAGATATTTCCAAAAGTGGCAAAAAGAAAAAAAAAAGCCTTTTTTTCTATGCTTCACAGTTGCTATTTTTAAAATCATGTGTACGACTTAATGTGAATCTCTGACATTTTATATTCGATAAGTTTCCATTAAATAATTTGTTATCTCTCTCGCCAAATATGTGAGCTTTAAATTGTAAAATTGCTAAAACGAACACGGGACAGACAAACAGCTGGCGCGTTACAATGATGACTTAAAAGCAAATGATTGGCTGACAAGTAACAACAGGCAACAGAAGAATGCAGATGAGTGGTTGGCTGTCAAGTCATTATTGACGAGACAAAGGCATTTTATTGGCTGTTTAATTATTATGACGAATGAGTAGGAGTTATTACTGCAACAACAGACAAATGACTCACATTTTATCAAATGGCACCGTTTACTCCTTCACCCATTGAGGTTCATCTCATTAGAGCTGGGCTAAAAGTATGGTAACAGGAGAAGGCAGGTATGTTGCTGGTAATTTTCTAATCATATACATAAAAATTAAAAAAAAAAAATATTTTCACATCATTTTAAAGAAATAAAGCCTATTCAATGAAATTCGTTCGCACAAGTAAAAAGTATTCGACTAGTTCTGACTTACAGGAAACATTTTGGAAGAATTGTTCCCCAACAATGGTCAAGGTCTTTAAGTTGACAAAAAAGAAGAAATAAGGAAAAAAAATATGACAATCACAAATAAAGCCACATAAGGTTTCTTTCTAAGTTGCTTACTACCTGCTGATGACATTGACTCATGTCTTTTTCTAGTGTCCGTGACCATATAATAGTTCTGATTTGGCTCTTGCTTCTTGGACACCAAATGACAATTTTATGGTATTTCCTACAACTACTGAGCCTGAGGTTATTTTCTCATCACAACTGAAGAAGTTCATATCTGTGAAATGCAAAAAGTCTTATACAAGCTCAACATGCGGTAATTTTATGCATTTCCTCAACGCATGCTCTGTAGCGCATCATTATGCTCTCATCTTTAGTAGTCACTAAGAATAAATTATGAGGTTGAGTAAAAACAGCGGAAAATTGCCGAAGTGATTTTGGACTAGAGTGGTTATACATGCAAAAAGAAAAATGATATACGACAGCCTTTAGTTTTTAAAACGAGTTTCACAAGCCCATATTACAAGTGAAATAAATATACATAAAAATTGCCATAAAAAAAAAAGAATCCAAGCCGGCTTTTTTGCTTTCGCTGCTGTATTGAAAATGTGTTTGAAAGTTCATGGGTATATGATTTACTTACAATCTCATATGTATTCCAGACGATTTAATCAAAGTTGGACAAAACGTAATCAATGGGATTCATATAAGAACGAGTTATTTTTGCAATAAAACATTATGTCACGAGTGCGAGAGGTGTCAGGGGGGGGGAGGCAGTTTTTTTTATTTGTTATAAACTCAAAACGAAAATCATATAAAATGAAAAATACATGCGAAATGGAAGGTCAGGTCAACATAGTACAACTCACAGTATGCTCTGAAACAAATAATGGTCCATTTTGTGCAGCAAACACATAATGTTATGCGTGATACAGACGCACACAAAAGTAAGACAAGAAAGTTCAAAACGCACAAAAATTACAAAATACTTGGCGATTTTATGGCCCCTACCTCTTTGGATACGATGACTTGAACATTCACATTTTATATATTTAAGGAAAAAAAAGTATGTTGCTTCACACAACATACTACATATTATTTGACATTTCAACGTTGGTATGGATATTTAAATCTACGCTAAACTCCCCTATTGTTTTTGCTTTCGTGAAGTTACATCATATTTCCCTTGTGCTGTAACCTTTGCTTGGTTATTTTTCGTTTCAATTCATTCGTTTAAGATTTGCCATGTCATGTTTCATTGCAAACATCTTAATAGTACCCTAACATTCTCTTAAAAGTGGTTAACGTACAAGCATGTCAATAAGGACCCATTTAAGATTAAAGGACCCCTATATAATTAACAGAATGGCAAGTTCTTTTTCTACATTCACAAAATAGGTAACTATTCCGATTCAAAAAGAGACACTAGATTTCTACGGAGCGTTTTTTGTGAATAAGGTAGCCTGACAGTGAATTAACAACTAGTAACTTTTTTTAGCTAAGGATTAAAAACTTTTTTCTTAGCTGAATTGGCAGTAGTTTGATACTTTGCAAATCAGAAAACGCATGGTAAATGTTGTTTTCGTCCATTGGTTAGGGGTGTTCACATTCATTGGGTTGGCGCATTTTTTTTCCTTCATTTTAACCGCCTTCCTCCATTCCCCCCCCAAAAAAAAAGAAAAATCTGACGCAAAATGTGTCCTAATTTTGTAACCATAAGTATTATATATCATCGAAAACAGTTTTAATGCCATGTGCCAGATGCTAGTTTTTAGAGATGCTGAATATTTTTGAAAATAAAATTGCGCTTTAGTGTTCATTCACTGGTCGGCAACGCAATTCATATCCGAATCTACTGCCTCGAATTGGCCAGGTAGGTCATGGGACTTTTCAACTCTTTTTTTCGGGGGTAATTTGAACCAAAGGTTAATTTAAAAAATCAAGGAGTGTAATAACTGGAAGATAAAATAATCAACTTCATGGATGTGCAAGTGAATTAAAAGATTCCTTAAAAAGTCAAGTACTGCAATGGGAGGTTACTTGAATCGAAAGTCAATGCAAAAAATCCAGAAGTACAATGGCTGGGGAATGGAATGATCAACCCTATCGACGTAAAAGTGCGCAAAAAGATTCATTAGAAAGTCAAGTACAGTCGAGCCCGCTTATTAGAATATCGGTTAAAAGAATATCCCGCTTAATATAATACATTTTCAATGTACCAAACCAATGTAATGTGTTATTTTGATCCCAGTTAATGGAATATCCCGCGTATTAGAATATTTTTTCGTGGCAAAATGGCTATTCCATTAAGCGAGTTCGACTGTACTGCAAAGGAAGTCGGCGCTGAACGTTGCATTTTCTACTTAAAGAGAAAATTTTACCCACTGTAATGATATAAAAGTAGTTGCCATTTTGTAATGAAAGCGCCCTTTGAAAAAGTCTCAAATGAGTCTTCCTTACTGGGACACATTTTACTCCCAAGTCATCCTCATATAAATAATAGGCGATGATCGAATAACCCGCATGTTTCAACAATGAAACTCGCCCCACGCCATGATAATTTGATAATATGTTTTGGTAATGTGTAACATGAATCCAAAGGCTTTGTTGTAACAAGGTTGAACTCGATCCGGTAACTTTAACTGTTTTACTGATAAAACTGTCATTTTAGGAGAGTGAAGAAGAGAAAATGTGGTCAACTATTTACGCTATTTACTGGAGTTTAGGGCTCATCTACTGGAGTAAGGGTTAAAATTTCAACTATCAAAATATCACCCAACAGGCAATTGCTTCGTTCAAATGTAGATGAGTAGAAGCAATTTTCACCCTCGTACCTTGACGGGCGACATTCTAGTTACGTAATAAAAGAAAAACCTCTCTTTATTACATAATAAAGATTTGTCTTGTTTATCCCACTGCAAGACTAGTTATTGTTAATCTCTTCCTTATATCCTTCTGGAATGCTGAGGCCTATACTCAGCGTCACGCTATAGAGCACTAATTCAACAACTTTTCTTCCGACTTACTTAAAGCAAGAAGCATTGGACAACCGCCCATACACAGTTCGTTCACCGGCGGGTCTTCTGTATTTTATCAGTTTTTCTAACATTTCTATAGTCAGTTGGAAGTCCAGCTCATTCAATGGTCAAATGGCAGGAAGAGTTGATTTGTCTTTGGAAGTTTGATGAGGACGAAGAAATGAGACGATACAAAGACGAGACAGATGAATTAAGGCAATAAAGGGCCTTGACGTGAATCCTTCTGGAATGCTAGGACAACTGAAATATCCATTGCCCTACCGTAACTGTCCACCGATGCGTTCACATTTCATAGAACGTGTCAACCGTCTGAAAAGTTCGTCTCACTTTAGAGCCTCAAAGATTCCGTGTAGTTTATGGCACAGTCGGACTCGGAGACGGTCAGGTTGCTGTCGACGGACATCCTCTTCTCGGGAATGATGTTGGGTTTGAGATCCCCCCCGTGGATCCCGATGTCCACGGAAGATTCGTTGCTGGAGCCCTTGGACCACGTGACGGAGATCGTGGAGGCCTCGGAGGACGCTTGGGACTTCCGGTGTTTCAGGAGCGTCCTCGTCACGTGGGAGGGGAAGAGGCTCCCCTGAAACCCCCTCAGGATCAACCTGGAAAAGGCAATGTTTTGAAAAAGTTGGCCAGGGGTTGGTTTAAGTACGGAAATAAGGAAAACATTTTTTCTTAAGAAGTGAAATGACTATAGCTTGAGGATTTCTAGCCAAAAAACAATAAAACCGTAGTTTTTACACGAGCACCTTAGAAATTAATAAATGCATACAAAGTAGAAAAAACGAACGTAGAAACTTCAAAATGTATATAAACCGGAATAAAAACAGAAATAGAAAACGAACAGTCACTAGGTCATGGGAGTCTTTTTTTAAGACGAAAGGGAAGGGGGGGGGGTCACCTTTTGAGAGATGTTACTTTTACGAGAGCCTTTGGTGGAAATATTAAAATAAGACGGTTAAAAAAGTTACGCTCCTAATCAATTCACAAATAGATTAAACACTAACTTATTGAATTAATAAGGTGCGCAAGTTCTTCTAATTTGCGTATTTCTACCGATATTGCTTGTACTATCCGCAGTTTTATGAGTTAATTTTTTCTCTTGTCCTAAAAAACCCTTGACGTGGCTATGTCAATCTTACAAACCGTTTTTTAATTTTTTTTTTCCTACCAGGTTTATACGAAATTTTAAATGTTCTACTGCCTTTTATATACCTATACATACACGCGTGCCTGGTTGAACCTGGTAATAAAGTCAACTCTGCTAAACCGTCAAAACGTTTCAGTCCCTTTACTAGCCCAGGAACAGTAATGATGATAGTCCTATAACGTCACTTGACTATAGCGTCATAAATACTGTGGGCAATTGAAGGACGCTATAGCAAAGTTTCACTGTATATGAATGACTCACCTGGGCAGACAGGCCAGTACGGGCACGAGAACTGTGCATCCCCAGAATCTCGTCGACCCCATGCAGTGGATTATCACCCAGTACGGGTTCTGGAGCCCGTCCCGGCCCACGCTCATCACGGGCCACATGTTGTACATCACAGCGAAGCCGAAGTAGATGAAGAAGCTCACGAACAGGGACACCACGTGCAGGTACGTCTGGGGAGAAGAAAAAAAAAATACAGTTGACGACTTGATCTATGACCTAAGCAAAGCAAAAAATGCTGCATCGAATGTAGATGTTAAAGTCAATGTAGGGTAACGGCACTAGTAACAGACATGCTTAAGAAATCGCTCTCAGGTAAAATCAATTTTCTGAGCGTTTGAATGTATTTAAACTTTTTAAACTATTGTTACAAATTCTGTAAGTAGTAATTATTTTTGTGATTAATTTGTCTAAATTTGGCGTTTATTAAATTATTCTTCATCTAAAATTATTGTAGTAACGTAACCTGTAAATAGTTTCTTGTAATATAAATACACCCCCTGTACATTCGGCTGACGTATACGGTCCCCTCATTTCTGAATGATAAAGTTTGTGAATGGAAAGAAATAAAATAACGGTCTACGATTTTCTGGAATCTTTTGGAATATTGTGGAAACTTTTCGACGTCTATAAAAGGCCGTTACGCATGATAAAAAGTCAGCCTCGAGTTAGTTTTTGCTTGTGAATCGTTGCAGCGGTACGCTGGGGAGCATTTATTGCTCTGTTTTGTGAAGCCTTTTGAGCTGTATTTTTGCTTATTTGGGTGTAAATACGTGTGTAACCGTTGAGTTTACGGTGTTGATTGATATTTGCTTAATTGCTGATGATTAATTTAGCGGTTGTTGACGATCTTTCCTGTACATAGTGTAAATAAATCTTCTCACAAGAACTGTGTCGTCCTTTCAAGAAAGTTGGAAGTCGCACCGGATCCGTTACACTATTTTTCTCTCAGGCAACTACATCTCATCTAACCTTTGGCTGCTTCTGAATCCTCTGAATGAGTTGATTCTATTTTTATTCGCTCAATTTCGAAAAACGGTCCGACCCCCCAGTAACAGACACCAAAAAATCTGATGATACCCAGTAACAGATAGGATGAGGAAAAGATGAGTAATGGACAGAATTCCACTTTTCTCTTCAAAATGTGCAAATGTTCTTTATTTTTAGATCCAAAGCCTCATTAAATTCAAATGAGCATGAAACACCGGCAGACCTCGTGGTGGCTGTTCATAACTTCCATCGCTGCCTTGTAAATACCAACCCGGCCCATAAAATTCACTCTGATAACACTAGATGGTTGCACCGTATTCATAGATCGCAGCAACATCAGTTTTACTCGCCTAAAATTCTTATTATTTAAATCCATACTTATGACTGTCTGTAACTGGACCCTTGTCTGTTACTGGTGCCGTTACCCTATGTATCGCTCTCGACTTTAAACACGATGACAAATAAATTAAAACCATACTGTAGAAGACCGTCATAATGCCGACCTATTTAACGCAATTCTCAATAAACCGCACAACTTTTCAGAAGTAAACAATAGGTTTTAAAGTTTAAAAAATCCCTCTGTTTTGCTTTGCAGACATAAAAATGGTTAGGCGAATTAAATTTTGAAACATTTTTTCATCTTTCCATCTTAATTCAAAGCTTTTGAATGAAAATTAGTACTTATAGTAAACAGAAAATACCAGATGGCTCTTGAAAATGCAGCTGTTATGCAAACCATGAAGCTAGCAGGATAATGCACTCTCTTTTGATTGTGAAACATATTTATTTGGGAATAGCATTCCCGTACCCGGCATTGCTCGGGTAATGGAATTAGCAGGGGTTAACAGTGCTTGGTGCACCTAGTTTCGAAACTCCCCTCTAATAAATACTTATTACCTATAACTTTTTCTAATTTTGGGAGGATCCCGAGACCCCTGGACTCCTTATATATATGCCCTTGTCCTTAACCGATCTTTAACTGTTATTAACGATCCTTTTAAAGTATTGATTATCTTTGCAAACACAGGCCATCTACATTTTATTGTTATACCTATGCTTAAGCAAGAACTTCTTTGTATACAACATTTTTAGTTTTATTTTTCTGGTGCTAAAATTATTACGCTGTTTGATAAACTGACTTTGGAGCAAGCTAC
Organism: Uloborus diversus; assembly: GCF_026930045.1. Lineage (NCBI taxonomy): Eukaryota > Metazoa > Arthropoda > Arachnida > Araneae > Uloboridae > Uloborus > Uloborus diversus. Next base: position 2,643,587 of record NC_072738.1, on the reverse strand, counting down.
ATAAAATTGGCAGTGTGAAAAAAAGTCTTTTCTTAAATCGATCCCTGCTACTTTTAATGTCTGTCCTTGTGACTTATTAACGGTTATTGCAAAGCAAACTTTTACAGGAAACTGCACTCTTCTAAATTCAAAAGGATAGTCTGCCTGTGATGATGTTCTTAAAAATTTCGTTTCTAGTTTTGAAAAAAATGAAAGCAAAAGACAGAAACATTATTATTTGACTAGAGAAAAGCCTCAAAGAATCACGTGAGAAACAAAAACAATATCAAATTTAAAATTCGCTATCGACCAAAAGTTGAGATGAAGTACTGAATAATGATTTGAATGGAGGAAAGCCTCCGAAAATAAGGGATTTAAATTTCAATGAAAGGTTTTAATTTCACAGAAATTAAGGGGTTTTAATTAATTTCTAATGAACTAATTGATATTTCGAAAAATCCTTCCTTAGTGGATACTTTCGTAATTATGTGGACATGCCTGCCAAATTTCAAGTTCGAGGCTTCAGCGGTATTGGCTGTGCGTTGATATATATATATATATATATATATATATATATATATATATATATATGTTATCTCAGGACATTGATTTTTATATACAGTAAAACCTGTAAAGTTGACCACCTTTGTAAGTTGACCACCTGTCTAAGTTGACCGCTTTTGTCAGGAACGGAATTAGTCCTATCTTATATAATGAAGGAAAACCTCTGTAACTTGACCACCTCTCTATCTTGACCACCTGTCTATCTTGACCACTAATATACACCAGCTTTGGTTTGGAGTAGTGTAAAAAACCCTTTGTAAGTTGACCACTATGCAAAAGCATTAGATTGTACTAAACGTTTCATCATTTATGCCTCAAATAAGCAACCAAACCCATTTTAGAAAAACATATGAACATTTATGCTTCCATCGAAAAAAATTGGGCTAATGTTAAGTCGCAGAAAATGAGCCGAACTTCAATAAAGAGTTATTTTGTTGAAAAGTAGACTACCATGGAGTGACAAATGTAGAAGAAAAAATCAAATGAAGAATTTGAGTCACTTTTGACTTGTTATGAATTTTTAGGAATTGTTAATATCGAGTAAGTACTTTTTCATAAGCAATGAGGCATTTTTTTTTTTTTTTTTTTTGATCGATTCACCAAACTTTAATCTCTAAAACTATTTAAACAACATTTTTTCTTATTGTTTTAAAGTAATGTTAAACAATGAAAGTAAGTTTAAAGTATTCCAATTAGTTGAAAAAATTGCATAGGACAAGAAATGACAAAAAAAAAAAGCTTTCATTACTACCCTCTATAAGTTGACCACCAAAGTACTGCACCGCAAGTGGTCAACTTACACAGGTTTCACTGTATTAAGATAACTAATTCTAATATTGTTGCTTTAATACTCATTGCAGATAAAACTCATTCTGAAGTGCTAACATATAGATATATTCTGAATATTAGTTTCAAAATTTGTGAAATGATCTATATAACGCAAAAACCTGTATAACGCAAAAGCTCTGGTCCCAAGGTGTGCATTATAACGGTCTTCTACTGTATTTTGGTAGAATTTTCAACAGTATTTGGGGAGCCCCCTAGATTTTGTCTCATAGGCCTAATGAGACATCAGACCCATTATATTCCTATGGGCTAAACAACTAAATAGAGTAATATCTTCCAATGAGTAAGGAATGGAGACAGAGGACCGATGAAACATAGTTTCATTCATTTGTATCACGGGAAATTAACAAAGAGAATTGCTGTTCTGCTGCCAATGTTTGACACTCATGTACATAATCTTGCTATATTTCATATCTCGCTGAATGGGCGATTATGTTCCTATTGACTGAGGTTAGTTGGCTAGTTTCTCGCTCAATCTGTCCTCTTTTCAGGAGATACCAGTTCATTTTTTAAAAATTGATTTTTTACCTGATTTCAGAAAGAGAACGTACGAGCCGAAATTGCTTTATGCCTTAGCAAAATTCTCATTCATGTGGGCGTTGTTTCCATTTCCACCGACAAGAAGAAAACGGTGTCTCCAAGTGCCACATTCTGCTGTTTACATCCCTGTCATACCTCGTGAAAATAGAGCATCATTTAAGATTCAAATAGGCGCACCTTCGTGATTTGTCAATTGAGTCGTTGAATGCTGAAGTTCAACTTAAATTTGAATATTTGAGTAATCAAGGATGGCTTATCGTTATCATTGAACCAGAGATGGTATTTTGCCCTTTTTTCAAAACCAACCTTACAGAAAATGCAACTACGTTTGTAAACTACCTCACCGAGGATGGGCAGGAGTTAAGAGACCAAACTAGGTGTAAGTTTTTACCCAGAATCCATTTAGTCTACCCTCCCCTTACAGGAGTTTATTTAACCGAAGAAATTAACCACTTTACTGAGAGAACTTCTTCGCCAAAAAGGGTCAGTTTATGCGTAAACATTTCGAAGAGCTATGTTGTTTTCCCAGCAATACATGTTGGTACCGGGACCTCCCGTCTTGCTACTTCAAAGGAGCTTTTGCTTGATCAACCATCGTTTGCAAATTTGATGGTGAAAAGATCACATACAATTTTGATCCCAATCGAAAGAGAATTTTTTTTTGGGTGAGATGGAATTTGTTCGAAGTTTCTAAGTTGGATCTGGCGATATAACTTTTTTCAGCATAGAATATGAGACCCATCAGTTGCTAATACAAACTTCAATTTTTACGTTCATTTGCTCATTAGCTACCACTTATTTTCACGCAAACGTATAATACTGTCCTCAATGACTTACGTTTAATATGTTACCATACAACCAGGATTGTTATTAAATAAACCTCTAATTAACGTTCAAAACTTTTGGCGAATTAATTTATAATTGGCTGTTTTTGGACTTGTTATTGTTCCTGCATATTTTTTGACCATATTTTAGCTTTAAATAATATCTAAAATTGCTCACCCAGGATCTGGTCTCTATGGCAAGGTGGAAGAGCTGTCCTAGAACGCAGGCGGTACAGATGGTGGTGCCGAACTCCCATACGTCCGTATCGCTGTCGTAGTACGCCTGAAGACAAGGACGAGATATCAGGAAGAATAAGGGACATACACAAATGATAAAGTAAAGAGCACAGCTCGGTTGTAAGACGAAGCTTAGGGGCTCTGCATTAGTGTGGTTCAAAAAAAAAAAATTTTTTTTTCAGCTAGAGTTCAGGACCCCTCCCCCCAGCCCCCCTACGTTTTTTAGACTTACTAATAGTATTATGCTGTAAAAGTTTTAGATGATTACTCAAATTTTAAGAGGGTGCTCAATGACCCCTTCATTTAACATTAGCCGTAGCATAGAAAATGCCACAAACTTAGAAACATTTAATTTCCTCAGCTGTTTTTTCAAAAATAATTATTTTATTGCAATGTATTTGCATATTGCTAGTGTATTTTATAATAGGTAGCATTGTTTTTTCATTTCTATGAATTTTTTTAATTCCCCTCCTCATACGTATGAAGTTTGGGGGAGGAGGTCGAGCGCCCTCTTTCAGTTGAAATGGGAAGCTAAAATTCTTCCGGTATATTACTATCCACAAGTCTAAAAATATGGAGGGGTGTCCTGTTTATCTAGGAGAAACTTTTTTTTTTACATATATTTTTGAACCATGTACTGTGCGTAAATGATGTCACACGTTTTTGACTCCCCTTTCCCTTTTCCCACAAATTGCCATACATCACTTTACCCCTTCTACTCCTCTTTGTCAATTACATAGCATCTTATACAGTAGAACCTCTCGGTAAGGGACACTAAGGGGACTGGACTTTTTGTCCCTTAAATAGAGGTGTCCCTTGTTCGGAGGTATATGAATTGATGCACACTGTGTACTTAGTATAATACCATAACATAACCAAAAACTATTAACATTTAAGATTAAACACTGAAAATATTTTATGTATGCTAAATAAAATTCAGAGTTAATTCAAAGTGAAATAAATATTTAAAAAATTGAAATTTAATAAAAAATTTAGTAGAATTACAAAATAAGTATTAATCTACAAAGTTTAGTTAGTAATTTATAGAAATAATTTCGAAGTATAATTTGTTTCATGAACTTGCTTCATGTCACATAATTTACAATTCAATGTAATGTAAATAACAGTAAGAATACATTTCATTTTTCTATCAAAAGTTTGTCATGGGCCGTGCACTATCCATCGGAGCTGAACCCAAATGAATAAATTACTCAGAAAGAAAAGCATGCATGTAAATCTCGTTAAGAATTTTAAAACACATATTTGCTACTTAACATGTTAATGTCAAGGCAAACTTTTACCAGTTAATTTTTAGACAAAAAAAGAACCTTTATTACAATAAGTTCAATTCACATGCATTTATTTCTTATGCATTTTTACATAAATTTCTGCAAATTTTCCCTATGGCTGTCCCTTAGATAGAGTGCCCCTTAATCAGAGGTAAATACATGGAGGTCGCTATTCAAAGGGACTGGGACCAGAAAAAGTGTCCCTTAAATAGAGGTGTCCCTTATTCAGAGGTGTCCCTTAAAGGAGGTTCTACTGTAATTAAAAACTGAGCGTATGTACCTGTGTATTAGGGTGGGCCGAAAAAACTTTTTTTGGAAATCTGTTTTTGGATAGTGCGGAAAAGTTGCTATATGAGCCCGTTATTACCCATAAAAAATTTCGCTAAATTTGTTTAATATTTAGCCGGCGCTATTTGACCTTGAAAAACTGAAAAAAAAGGGCAAAAATGCACTTTTTCCAAAAAAAAAAGAGAAAAGAAAATGGAAGGGGGGGGGGGGTTAAAAATAAAAGTTTGAAGTTAGTTTCAGCAAACATTAGAAGTATCTGTCAGTGAATTAGTTGAAATCCTCAAAGACTTTTATACATTTCGTAGAATATTTAGCTGCGCTCCTTTAAGACTGACACATGGGAAAAATGAAAAAAAAAAAAAATAAATAAAAATAAAAAATAAATAAATAAATAAATAAAAGTAGTTTCAAAATAAGTAAATACTGAAATGTTACGCAATACGTTATTTAGAAAAAAAGTGAAAATTCAATCAATTTTTTGCGACATTTGTACGCCAATTTTAAAAAATGCACACACTCAAATAAAAAATAGTTACATAAGATGCTAATTTTTCAATCTTCGGTTCCAATTGTTTCTCCAGGATAATAAACGGCGCTCAACTGCTTCTATTATTCCTAAGATTATTTTATAACTATTTTATATATGTTTGACAAATAGAGCCCTTGAGTATTTAAAAAAATGTGAATCCTCTGAAGTCTTGGACATTTCGAATGTCATTGTATTATTATCTTTGTTTTGGTATACAACACGACTGTTATGTAGAAACGCGCGAAAAAGAAAGTAACGAGAGCAACAACAAGTAGTCTTCTATTTGGACCTGGTAGAGATTTGTCTTCTCCCGATGCTTTATTTCTTCAAACATATGAGGACATTATCAGGTGTCACCAAATCACTAAGATGCAAATAAAGGGAGAAGGAAGTAAGCAACCATCTTTTGCAAGTGTGGCCGCTGTAGTTGCAAAAAAAGTTATTGATATTTGGGGACGTGCTTCCCTTCCCCTTGTTTCGATAAGAAGAGTGATTGGCATGATTTTATCTCATTATTCTAAATATAATAGCGCAACAAAAAATGCTAAGAATATAAAGACGCAACTTTTACAATCAAAGCGAGGCAAATTTAAAGCAGAGGCTACGACTTTGTTTGACGTTTGTGCCTGCAAATGCGCAGATTTATATTCGTGTAATTGCAGAAAAAAAGCAAAAGTCCCTGATAGAGAAAAATAATTTCTTATTGATCAAAGGACAGTAAGAAAAATTCCTATTGGAAAAGTGGATAAGGTAACAAATAAGGCATATTTCGCTCATCCTGAACAGCTACTGTTGACAATGTTGTTTGACTCAAGAAAATACATTCGGGAATTAGCTGTTAGGTGCATTCTGAACTCTAGAAATATGAAGACGAAGAGCTCGGATGGTGTACGATTTTTTAAGCGTCCTAAACTCAATTTTGAAACCGTTGGTTATATTGATTTAGTTCATTGGCAAACTGTATTGCAACAGAGCCACCTCTTACAATGCATCTAAAAGACCAACAATTGAAAGAAATGTGCAAAGAACAGCCTACAGAGTTCACTTTCGAGAAATTTCCCTGTCACACGGAAGCTGTGAAACGTTGTGTGAAACTAATAACCGAAGCTGCAATATAAGTTCGTGGTGAAACTGCACAAGATGGATACATTCGTGCCAAACTTCAAGCGAGGAAAGAACTTCCATCATTTGATAACAAGGGACAATATTATTCCAAAAAATAATATTGATTATGCATGAGGTATTATAAATCAAATTTGAAGATTTCTTTTTCAAAATTTTATTATCTTTATATGTAATTCTAGAAAATGTATGATATTATTGCGTGATAATAATTACTATGATTAATAGTGCTATTTAATTAATTAGTCTATGATTTCAATTTAAGAAATAATTTTCACAATGGGTTTTAAAAAAATTCAATATTTTTGCATTTTTATCCAATTTTTGATGTCGGAAAGGAGCGGTTAAATGCTCATTAAAATCAATGAAACATTTTATGGGCTCGAAATGGCTCATTATATAGCATTTTCGGTGCATTCCAGCAAAATATTTGGAATTTAGTTTTTTAAAAAAAAATTCGACAAAACTTCATTTTTCTCATTTTTTCGGTTTTTTAGTGTCAAATAGCGCCGGCTAGATATTTTTTAATACCCAAGAAATTTTTTGTGAGTGCTAACTAGCTGACCACGCAACTTTTGCGCGCTATCCAAAAATTGATTTCGAAAAAAATTTTTTTTCGGCTTATTTCGGCCCACCCTACTGTGTATCTATGTCCGAGTTACTTCTCCCGAACGCCAGTCGCACCAGGTATCGACAGATTCGTCATTTTACCGTCTTTTTGTTTGGCTATTTAACATAATCCTCCGATAATAATTAGCGAAGAAATCAATTAAAAACTATTAATTACTAGCTGTGTCGCCCGGCTCTGCACGGTCTACCTCGAAAATAAAAGTTATGTCAAGTGACGCCTGTTCAACCCTCAGGCTTGAACAAAAAGAAAAGAAAAAAAAAATGAGTAAAATTTTGCGGCAGATTGCGGAAAAATAACCGAAACGTAAACATTTTAAATCCCCCGATTACAGGAAAAGCCTTTAAAACAAAATCAAGAATTTTACTTTGGGAAAAAATGGCAACATATCTTACGTCTCAATGATTTTCTTCACGCTATAAATTTTAATGAAATAATTGTTGCGGAAAGTTGAGATGAAGCACTGAATAATAATTTTAATGGAGGAAAGCCTTCGAAAAATACGGATTTTATGTCGAAATCTAAGTGTCGTAATTAATATAGTTTTTAATTGATATCTCCGCTAATTATTGTCGGAGGATTATGTTAAATAGCCAAACATGAAGACGGGAAGATTACGAATTCATCGATACCTGATTCGATGGTCAGTTCACTGTCGTTCGGGAGAAGAAGCTTGGACATGCATACATAGGTACATACGCTCGGTTTTTAATTATAGTAGATGATTTTCGACATAAAATCCCTAATTTATGAAGGCTTTCCTCCATTCAAATCATTATTCAGTGCTTCATCTCAACTTTCCGTATCAATACTTTTATTAAAATTTCTAGCTTGAAGAAAATCATTGAGAAGAAAGATCTGTTGACATTTTTTTTTCGAATATGAACAAATAAAATTTTGACTTTTGTTTTGAGGCTTTTCCTGTAATCGGGGGATTTAAAATGTTTCCTATTTGGTTATTTTTCCGCAATCTGCCGCAAAATTTTACTGATTTTTTTTTTTTTTTGCTCAAGCCCGATTGTTGAACATGCGTCATTTGACATATATTTTATTTTCGAGGTAGACCGTGCAAAGCCAGGCGACGCAGCTAGTATTACTATAAAATTGCCAGTTCGGGCGCTGTTGACTCAGTCTTTCATCCCTTCACCGCGTCGATAAAATGAGTACCAAGCGTGCTTGGGAACTAAACCACCTATAATCAGATCATCTGCCTTGTACTTCAGAGCCCTCGGTCTCTTGAACTGAGATGGGCGCAGTAGGCCTTGGACCCCACGAGCTGTTGCACCACTGTGCTATAAAAATGTTGTTGTTTCAACCAAAAGGGAGTGATTTCATATTTATCGTTGCACTCTTTCACCCCCTTGCACAGTATTTCGAGTAATAAAGGGTGTCCCAAAATTAATGCAAGATTTGAATTTGCCACCATTTTTTCCATAAATTGTTTGCAGCCATGAAAAAAGAACAATTTGACAGTTGAGAGTTTAGGGTTAGTAAAAATGGAGTGTTATTGTACCATACAGCTAGAGAGAGAGTGAAACATTTCAATTACTGCATAAGGCATTTCCTGGTCGCGTACTTTCTCATTTCGGTCATCAGAATTGGCACCTTAGATCGTGTGATTTAACAGCATTAGACTTCTTCTTATGGGGTTATTTGAAGCCAAAGGTCTATGTCAACAAACCCACAACCACCCGTGCATTACCGTGTTGCGATACCGAGCACCAATAACAGTAACTGCTTGACCAGCTTCAACTTTCATTATTTTTGAAACAATTGTTCAATAATGAAAGCGCGTTATTGTATCGGATAACGCTCCATTTTTGATTACCCTAAACTCTCAGCTGTCAAACTGTTCTTTTTTCAGGGTTGCCAACCATTTATTGCAATAATGGCGGCAAATTCAAATCTTGCGTTAATTTTGGGACACCTTTTACAAGCTAGTTGGACAAAAGTCAAGTTCAGAATTCATCATTTCATCACACAAAATTAAAGTGTTCCTAAATTCACATGATTTAATTGTTCAAGATGGATATTATTTATACTGATAAGTACATTTTTTCCCTATATAATTTAATTACTCTATCTGATAATTAAACAATATTTTAAAAAAAATTAAGATAAAAGAAGGCGTTTTTGCTTTTTTAAAACCTTTCAAGCGATGGTAATGATTTTACCCCTTTGTACCCGGGCTAAATTTTCTGTATATAATAGCTGCACTTTTTCTATCATTAATAAAGCGTATTATAGTCAGCACACTCTAGTACAACATATTTTTTTTTTCTCTAGAGTACTTTCTTTCGAGTTGGGATTTTTTTGAAGAATGAATGAAGCACCCAAAGCTTTGGGTAAAACAAATAGGTTGTACTCGAGTGTGCTGACTGTAATACGTCTTATTATTAATGGGAAAAGTGCAGCTACTATATACAGATAATTTAGCCCGGGAACAAATGGGTACAAGTCATTACCATCACTTGAAAGTTTTGAAACGGGTAAAAAATCCTTCGTTCATCTTTTAACAAAAATTTAACATCGTTTAACTATCAGACAGATTAATTAAATTAGGGAAAAAAGCACTTACCGATAAAAATAATATTCATCTTAAACAATAAAATCATATGAAATTAGGAACACTTCAATTTTGTGAGATGAAATGATGTTTGGAACTCAAATGATTTATTCTATTACAAACGGATACGTACCTTTGAACCTTATTACTCACGTGACGGAAGGGAGTTAGACATAAACAAATAACTAAGTATCATGTTTTGGTTTGGTTGTATTGTTTATATTATCCTAATACCAAAGTTTATAATTTTGGACATGACTTTTGTCCACCTAGCTTGTACCTAATCGAAACACACATACACACACACTGTGCCTTGTCACAAACTTCCAACTTCACGAGTCCTCCACAGAGCATGACATTTGTAGATGGCTCTTTAAAAGTTGCAAATGAAAAGTCTCAAACACTGCTGTTGACTACATGATTAAAAAGAATATAGCTATTCTCCCTCAGAGAGGGGAGGGGGTAACGATTAGGGCAACGCATGTTTTCAAATAAGTTGCTGAATTATTCCATACTCAAAAATGAGTACATAACACTCGGTTTTAAAATTATTACATATTCAAAAATGAGCACTAATACCCCCAAAAATGAGCACACATGTTGATTTGAGTATTTGATGAGTATTTGAATGGTTCAAATTTGAATACCACGTAGTAGGAGCCGTTTTCACTCGCGATAAGTTCAAATTTGACTACATTTTCGTCATTTTCGAAATTGTTGTTTTTAGTGTGTATGGGGATTAACACCTAACTTTCTCTCAGTGCTCTTGACTCTAGAAAGTAAGATACGTTCTTTTAGTCCAGAAACTTTGTGCTTACCATGAATGGAACGAAGAATGTGACTATGCTCTGGTAGATGGCGTCCAACATATTAACCCAGAAAGAATATTTGGTGTGCACCTAAAAATCATACTATTTGTTATCACTCAACAAGCAGATATATCATATGAGAATGAAAAGAGACAACTTTCGGAAGCAAACGAGGAATGAACTCGTATAAAGTTATAGAGTTCTTAAGAAAATATAAATACTAAAGTTTTAAAAACATCAAGAAGAGTTGTACCCTAAAACTTAAAAAATATGTTTTTTTTTTAAAGGTTTTTTCCATTTAAAATATTCAAATTAAGAGCTTGAAAGCGACACCGAATTCATGTTTCTATATAGATTAAAGTAACTCACTTTAAATATTAATGGGGCAGAAATGCGTTAAAATGTACGTAAAATTTTACTTTCAAATGCGATGTTCTCGAAACCGTGAATTTTTAAAACTCCTTTTTCTAGAAAACCACTTCACATATTTCTTTTAAATTTTCATTACATTTTATTTAGATGTTCATAATGGGGTCGTTTCCAATATTTTAAGAGTTTTTTTTTTTTGAAAAAACATGCTTAAAATCATGGGATCTAACCATTTTTTAAATAATTTGTTTAAGTTTAATATTTTTAAAAAATTACTTAACTTGGTGATCTTTCATTGTTTACATTTCTTGCCGATGACATCACAAATGATGAAATGCCATTCTGTGCTGCCATTCACAGAGCAAAATATTTAATTCGCATCTTTACTCACGTGTATTGGCAACGATATGCTTGATAGCAAGCGTAGAGCTCAATTTTAATTCGCTTCGTGATCATCATAACGTGTAAACGCGGTACAAAGATGCGCCAAAAAGCATCATTTGTGACGTCATCAAGATCACGCCTTGTTTGAAAAATCGGACATTTAAAACAATCAATTAAAAAATAACTGTTGAGAAAATGAAAGAATTTTCTGGGTCCATATTTTTTTTTTTGCTTATTCTATCAATTTCAGTGACTAAAAGTAGTACTTTTGACTGAAGGAAACAACCTCATTGTACTGAAGTGATTTTTTGCTTTAGGACTCACACTTGTTTCTAAACAGATGTTTTATGGTCAAAAACGGTTTTTTTCCATAAGTCATTAAAGCTTAAAATTTAATAAATTATGAAGAAAACAGAATCGCCTCAAAAATTCACTTCACTGATAGATGATCTTGATGATTCTTAGATATTTCTTGAAAATACTGTGAAAATTGTAAATTTCTACAACTAAAACCTTTTGAGAAAATGTACATAAAGTCTAGCAAATTTACTTTAAGCGTATATAAGGTACAGACTCCCCTTGATTATAAGAAGACTAAGTACAAGATGTAACAATTTGCAACATTTTTGCAATTTTTGTGCTTTGTAACGTTGGTTTTTTGAATTGTCAGCACAAAGGTATTTATTCGTTATTCGTTAATAAGTACAAGAGTCTGTCTAGTTTGAGTGTGCTTTTAACATTTTTCTTCTTATCGTCTTATTTTAATTCTTTCAAGTTTTCCAACATTTTATATTCTGTTGCTATAACTAATTCATGCAAAACTTTTTGAACAAGGTTCCTTTTTTTTTAAAACTATATTGTAAAAAATCTAATGATGGTGACCGTTGAATTTCATAATCTACGTTTGAAATTTCTAGCAAACGCAGAAATAAGACAACTGCTATAATGTGCAATCTATTAAAATAGTACTGGAGCAGCAGAATTACTAATTTGGTATAAATTATTTTTGTAGTTTTTCAACAAAATAATTTGAAGTTTAAATCGGCAACCAACAGAGGGGAATATCTTGACACTTGAAATTGCGGCAGCCTTGTTAAATTCCGGCAACAATCGTTTCATTCTGGCAAAATTGACTAAGTCAAAAAAAGTCCCCGGATCATATTGTTACTACGACCATTACTGCACCTGTGCACTTGTGAAAATGTTACTTGACTAAACATCGAACTTTTAAGGACAGTTAACGTTAATAAGATACAATTATCCTTATTATCCTGAGTAGTTTTAGGGAATGCTGCTCTTAATCTAACAAGGAGACCTTACGGTCTCGGAAATTCAAATTTGGATGAAATTCAGCAGATTAGAAGTAACCCTTAAGAGGGTCCACACAGTAAAGTAATAAAGAGCGCACTAGCCAGAACATTCCGAGAAAACAGCCTCTAAAGTTTTACGCGCAGCTTATATATTGTTCGTTTTTCACAAGAAGGCACTTCGTCAGGCCTCCTCAAACGCAGTTCCATTTTACGCGGCGGTGATCGGTAAGCAATCCACGCGCTTCTAAAGGAGACAACCAGACAGCCTTAGTTTGGGCGTGCATTTTAATGTGCAAAAAAGTCTTAGTGTCCCTTACATTACTTGCTTCCCCTTTCTGTTCTCATGTTAGTTATTCTTACATTTTAAAAACTGCTGCTTTCATAACGAAAAGCTATGATCCAAATATACCTTCTGCCGTAAACAGAGAAATAGAATCATCGGATACGACGTGACGAGGGAGGAGTCAAGTGCCTTCTTGTGAAAAACGGACAATACTAGCAGAGATTTTTGCCAGCAGCAGCTCGGTGGCTATGTGGCCAGCGTACTGGATTCCCGTGGTACTGGAACCCATCCCGGGTTCGATGCCTCTTGAGGAACTTTTTTTCTGCAAAATGTACCTCATTTGTTCAACTAACCTTGCGACGTTTATTTTTATAGACAGGTAAAGAATCTAATATAGCGTATACAAAATTGTGCGTATCTTGTTGAAAATAATAGAAAAATAAATACCCGTGAAGACTGCATAAAAATACAATCAAATAAATAGTCCATCATCAACTATCATCGCCAATTTTTATTAAAACCATTCGGTATGCTTCCAAACTTTCGGGCGAAAGAGAAATTTTCATGAATGTTAATGAGGTATGTTTTCCTACGAATCTTTCACAAAAAGGTTGCTCTTGTAAACAACCTTCCTTGATACATTGTACAAGATGTCAAAACAATTTTTTGTTTCTCACGTTTTTGTGATAGTTATCATTCTGGTGTATATTGATAAATAAAAACTATATTGTTAAATTTGACGTATAAATTAAAAAAGTCCTACCCTAGTTTTGTTGCTGTAGTAATTCAAATTATAGTTTATAATCGATTGAGTTTTATCCTATTTTCTTTATTAAAAATAATGTATCGTCTTCAATTAAAATTTCAATGAGCTGTAACAGTCACTTTATAAAATTACTAGTGATACCCGCACGGCTTTGCCCGTAATAGAAAAATCAAAAGGTCTTTTGGTTCGCCTGTATATTTACAAATAATGTATGGTGATTTTTCTCGCCAGTTGGCTTGTACCCACCCATCTTACGGTTCCACGTTATGATAACTTCGTATCTCGCCAATTGGCTTGTGCCCATGTTACGGTTCCACGTTATGATTATTTCGTAATTTACTCGTCCATCTTATATTTTATTTCTTAAAATTGGAATAGAAAAAGAACAAAATCGAATTTTCGAAAAATCGCTCCGAGGTGCACACCCCCATACTACAAACTAACTTTGTGCCAAATTTCATGAAAATCGGCCGAACGGTCTAGGCGCTATGCGCGTCACAGACATCCTACAGACATCCTCCGGACAGAGAGACTTTCAGCTTTATTATTAGTAAAGAAGATGTAAAAAACACTTCGAGAGTTATCGAACCTGGATTGATCGCACAGGAATGCAGCTCGCTGACCACACAGCAACCGAGCTGTTGCTGGTGGAGAATCTCTACTAGTATATATAGGCTGCGCGTAAAACTTTAGAGGCTGTTTTCTCGGAATGTTCTGGCTAGTCTGTGACGTCCGCAGAGTTGGGAGTCGCATTTGATTGGTCTCCACGAGATGAGCGCGCGCTCTTTACTGGGTGAGAGTACTGACATGTGCTTTACTCGCGTTCACAATGTGTGAATGCTTCTCCCTTTCGGAAAACGTACGTCTGTCCGCTTTACGTGGCGACGTGATGTGCGAGCACTGTATGAATTACGCTGAAAACAAAGTAGCATTCACGTACGGTCGCCGCACATCAATCACTTGGCTAAAATCACCCGCCACAGAGAAGAGCGCGCTGCTTGGCGGAAACCAATGAAATGCTGTCCTACTTTAGATATCAAGATGGCTTGCTGCCATGGCAACCAGCAAAGAAAACCTGTTTCGGGTGGAAAAACTCTCTAATTTAAATCAATTTCTCTTGAATCAGAAGAGGAAATGGGGTTGTTTCCTTCAGTCAAAAGTACTACTTTTGGTCACTGAAATTGATAGAAAAAGCAAAAACAATAACATGGGCCCATAAAACACTTTCATTTTCCCAACAGTTATTTTTTTAATTAATTTTTTAAAAGGTCCGATTTTTCAAACAAGGCGTGGTCTTGATGACGTCATAAATGATGCTCTTTGTGACGTCATCGCGTTTCCACGTTATGATAATCAAGAAGCGAATTAAACAACTGCGCTCTACGCTTGCTATCAACCCTATCGTTGCCAATACACGCGAGTAAAGATGCGAATTAAATATTTCGCTCTGTGAAAGGCAACACTGAATGGCATTTCATCATTTGTGAAGTCATCGGCAGAAATATAAACAATGAAAGCGCACCGATTTAAGTATTTTTTAAAAATATTAAACTTAAGCAAATTATTTAAAAAGTAGTCAGATTCTACATTTTTAAACATACTCTTTCAGAAAAAAAAATACTTTTGAATTTTTAGAAACTGCCCCATTGTGAAATCGGCACAAGGATGCGGAAGTCTTCTGACCTGGGACCTCCTGCCCTGCCCATAGAGCGAGGGCTTGGCCAGCAGGATGTGGTCCGGGCAGTCCTTGTCCAGGATGCCGAGGGCGATGGGCGGCAGCGAAGTGAAGAGGACGTTGTACAGCATCAGGTACACCTGGTCGATCATGACGGTGCCGCTGAAGCCGCAGTACCACTGGTACCAGCAGATCAGGAAGATGAACGTCTGAGGGGAAACGACTCAGTCATGAAAAGTAAAAGGGGTTGTGCATAAAATAAAAATAGACAAATATACAGTTTAGTTCCAGGCACGTGTTCCGAGGTCAACTTGTCAATCAATTCCGTTTGAATCTGTTGCATTATTTCTTCAGATACAGCAATCAAGTTTAAGAAAAAAAAATTAAATTGGTTGTCATAGCGCTCTTCTATTTGAACTGATGGCACCAAAATCCAATCAGCATGTGTTTCCACCAGTTTTTGTTTGATATCTGGTATCACTTCTCGAACTATGGCATTTGCGCAGAAAAAGAAAGAATTGATTGCGCTCTTCTTCGCTCATAAATCAGCACCTGTTCTGAATGAGGTTTAACCGTATACGAATTTTAGTTGAAGCCCTAGCATTATTATTTGAGATATAACGGCTGGGCTTAAAGAAAAAACAATTGATCGTGGCACTATCTTGATTAGGTTGGCCCAAAAAACTAGTATGCAATGGTCATAACAGTACATACATATACTGAATTTCATTCAATTCGGTGCAGTACGTTTTTAGATTGCCTGCAAAAAGTCGTTAACATAGGATTAGTCTTGACAGCAAACGAAAACTTAAGCAAATTTTGTTTCCCGATGTTTACTATATCATTTAAAGCTGAAAAACTTGGCATATAACTTTAAAAACATTTTTGTTGATTTATGTAATTTTTGCAAAAAAAAAAAAAAAAAGCTTGGGAAGAAGTTTTATGGTTCTAATTAAGGCTTTTAGGAGTTCGGCAGTGCAGAAACTCAGTCAATAATTACGTCTAGCAAGTGAAAAAAAAAACCTTTCAAATAATTGTTTCCTTTTTCGATCTGTGTAGAAGGAAGTTTTAAGAGTAAAAATTAAAAAAGAAATAATAAATTTGCTGGAGAATTTTCATTTATTAGTCTTACTACAATACACAAAGACGGATATTTTACCAAAAAAAAAAAAAAAAAGAAAGAAGGAAAGAAAGAAAACGCGCTTAGCATCCCTTAAAAAACACAATTCCGTCAGAATACCAAAATGTTCATGAATCCGATGTTTTTTTTTATATCGTCGCCTCAGAAAAACACTAAGGCATCTAATCCCAAAAAGAACATTAAGATATCCTACTGTTGCTCTGAGGCGACGACATGCTGTTTCGGATACAGAAGAAAGTAGAACACAGAAAGGTACTCACGGCGTTCTTGTAGAAGAAGTAGAGCACCGTCCTGGCCAGCCGGTCGTAGCACCAATGTCCGTGCACGAGTAGCAGCCTCTCGAGGTAGCGGAAGCGGGCCAGGGTGAAGTCGGAGGCCATGACGGCCTGCATGCCCTCCTTGCCACTGATGCCCACGCCCACGTCGGCCGTCTGGATCATGCTCACATCATTGGCGCCGTCACCTAAGGCACACAGACACACACAAAGAGATTCATTAATTTTTCGGCTATCTACTAAACAGGTGGATTAGTCACAAATGTGACGACCAGCAACAGGGTCTGTGCCTAGCTAGGTTGGTCCTAGTCAATTTATTAGTCCCCAATGAAGATCAATGGCCCTCTTAAAGCTATCCACCCCTTTGCTCATTACCATCTCTTTCGGTTAGCTGTTCCAAGTGCCCACAACCCTACTAAAGTAGTAGTTTTTCCTTATTTCCAGGATAGCCTATGATTTGAATAGCTTAAAACAATGACCCCTCGTCCTGCTTTCCGGTGCAAGAACTTAATCCATTAACATCATTCATTTTGATTAATTTAAACAACTGAATCATGTCCCTGCTGATCCTCCTTTGCTCCAGGCTATACATATTAAGCCTATTAAGTCTGGTATCATAATCTAAATCTGAGAGTCCCCTTACTAGTCTAGTTACATTTCTTTGAACCCTCTCCAATACAGAAATATCTTTCCTCAGATAAGGCGACCGAAACTGCACAGCATACTCCAAATGGGGTCTTACTAAACTCCAATATAAAGGCAGAATAACCTTCTTAGAAGAACCTCAGAGAAGATATCTGGTAGAGGTAGCACAATAAGGCAGCTCAATTTACCAATATAAAATAAGTATTATCACGCGGCATTCCTCAGCGCAATCGAGCTCCCACGAAGTTAGGCAGCTATTTATCGCTTTCTTTTCTTTTCTTGAAAATTAATGTGCAACAGAAGCAAGGAGACAAATGACTTATAGAGCCAGAATTAAGCGATTATTGCTTAAAATTTGGTGACCGCTCCAAACTCCAAATTATCGAAATATTCCCCAAAAGGAACTATTCTTCTTACTGGAATACTTTTTCTGAGGTTATATCATGATGCTTGTAAAAATTCTAAAATCAACAAATCACTAAACACTGTTGTCAGTGAATGAAAATGTACATTAAAACAGAACAATGCATTCTGACAAGTATTTTTTAAGCTCAGATGAGGATCAATTACAAAGAAATCCTTCGTTATGTTATGTTAGGTACAGTTTGTCCACCAATGATATTCAAATGTGAACATTCGGTTTACAAGCGGAAATGGCTATTAGTTTGCACTTTGCAGGGATGTTGGCTTTCAGTAACAGATATGCGTTATCCTTTAAATTAAGCAGAGTCACATTGAAATGAACAAAACAAGCGCGTCAAATATTTCCTATTCCCTTCAATCAGATAGACTAATCTTAATTGGCAGCATGCCAGTTCCACGGCAAACATGGGCAGACAGTAATAAGGTCAACTGGAGTATACTTAGGTAAAGAACTCACCAATAGCTAGAGTCAGCACGTTCAAGGACTCCTTCACTAAGCTCACAATGTATGCCTGAAACAAGAAGAAAAAATAATGAGATCATTCTAGTCACTAAATCAACAGCTGCTGAAGGATAAACTTTCCAACTCGTATCGTAGTCTCACCTTCTGCAGGGGGGTAGCCCTGCAGCAGAGCACCGAGGTGCAGTGCTTGGCCAGGTTGAGGAACAGGTGGTCGTAGGGCTTGTCCAGCACGAACGCCAACGTCCGCCCGTCGATGACCAGCGCCCTCTGCCTTTTGTCTTCGTCGAAGCAAGTGGAGCCGCACCTTCCGGGTAGGAACCGGTGCAGGAGACTGGTGGAACTGAAGGAACCGGAAGGGGCGCAAGAGCAGTTCTCCGTCACGATGTCCTTGCCGATCTGGTCTAGGTAGAACCGCATCGTGTCTTCCGCAGCTTCCTGGGGAAAACCAAGGAAAAATATAGGTAAAATAATATGCAGGGTCACTGAGAATTTAAATTCTTGGTAGAGAGGAAATTCCTATTTTGCAAATTGTAACTCCAAATTTTGCGGAATGATAAATTACGGTCATGCACACATACGTGCATCTAAAGACATTCGGGCAGTTAAAAATTTAAATGTTGCAATTATGTCTCCAAAGTTACCGAATCATCAGACAAATCTTACTGAATTAAGGAAGTTTAGTAGGTCCCAGTGACTTCCCATCGAGGCGCTCCTAAAAATATGAAGAGTCTAGAGAAGAAAGGCGAAATGTCAATATTTCCAGTGTTCGAGAAAATCACACTTAAAACTTCAACCGTTCTCCATTGTGCAGTAAACGTTTAGGTGATTTTTCGTCGTCATTCTTCTTCTTAATTGCATGTTTAAATGAAGCAACGAATTCTACTTCACTGACACTCAGTGTTAGTCAACCCAAACAAACAAAGAGAAAAAAAAGTTTCACCTTTCTTCCGTACACTCTTCATATGAAATCTGTTAAAATTACATACTGAGCCTTGTTTATGTTGTTTAGAGACGATCTTAATAATTACTCTCAAGGCTTAGCTTTTAACAAAAGAAGTATGGGAGCCCAATATTCTTCCGTGCTTAAATTTAATAATTAAATTGCCTTGAGTTTCGGCAATTATGAGAAAAATTAAATTTAAAAGAAGGGCGAAAGCTAAGTTTCCGTGAGCTATCAAGCAAACTAATCCTTGCTTACTTTTAATCGAGCAAAATAGACTGAGGGGGAATAGGATTCGGTTTATTAAAATACAAAATGTGAATGGGCTAAGTTTGTCCGAAGATTCATGGGGCACCCGATACGATAATTGAATAGACAATAGTAGAAAGGCAAAACTCGCTGAAACATTTGCGGTATCTAATTTGTGCCCCCTGCCCCCATGGGACATTGCTCCATTTGAATTTTTCATAGGACATGCGCTCTAGGGGAGTCAAAGCTTATACTCACACTAGCCGTTAGGGCAACTAGGTAAACCATCTTCAGCAACCATCTCAACCCCGGCGCTAGCAGCGGGTCGTGCAACCCGCCAGCGGTGGACTGGTGCATTTTATGGGCTTCGGTGGTTTACTTCATGGGCTTCAGTCCTTCTTGCTAAATGCGGAGGTTCTTAATTAATTTTCGGTGCAGCGCACTTCTAGAATTCCCAGTCTGCAGCACTCCAGCACTTTACCATTAACTTGAATGATTCAACCTCTAGGCCGTAAAAAGAGGCCTTTTTGTTTTGTAGAAAAAAAAACAGACGGTAGGTTTTGGGAAAGTGACAGCTTTTGTGTTAGAGTACTTTCCTTCGCGCAGATGAAATGTCTTTGAGAATTTGTTTTAATAAATCTTTCCGCTAATTATTGTCGTAGAAATACAAAAACTGCTCAAACATGGTGTTTGAAAAATTACAAGCCTTTCGATATGTGGTTCAATCGCCGATTCTCTGGAGTTCAGAAGAAGTTCGAGTGTTATAGATAGAGAGATAGATACAAAGATTCATACAATCGCTTTTTAATCTTCTCACGAGCCGAAAGATAGGCTAGATTAGCCTCTTTCGGCGGCCGAATTCAGCTCACCTCCTACGGGAGCTCATGTAACTCCCCTGCGGTGTGTTGGTGTAAACCGCCTACTTTGTGTGATGTACACCGACGTACTTTGGGACTTTCGCCCCCTCCTTGCCGCCTGCTACAATAGTTATTGGGCAGTACATTAATTTTTGACACGGCATGACTCTAAGTTGACCCACTTTCGCTGGAGCCATTTCAAAGTCCACGCGCTCCTCTAATTTTACCCTAACAAAACGGATGAGGAAATTCAAAAAGCGCCTCTTACTGGATTTTCCACTTCCGTTAGAAACAGACACTGTGCCGGCGATATGGCCGTGAAAAAAAAAAAAAAAATGAAGGAAGAAGCGGAAAAATCGAAAGGAAAAACGAAGAACCTTGGTAATTTCGGAGGAAGAACGGAGGTAGAAAAGAAATGTTTTTAAAATGAATGTCTCCACTAATTAAAGTCGTATAATTATGCAACCAGGTCAAACACGTAGCTTAAAAAACTACGAACCTAACGATACCTACTTCGATTATCAGTTCCTTGTCGTTCACCAAGAGCAGCGATAACATTGATATACGGATTAAAACATATATATAGATAATAAAATATGACAACGTATATAAAGTACAAATTGGGAATGGAAAAGGTTAAAAAACCAGCAAACAGCTGTTTCGGCACTCTAAAATACAAGTGCCATCATCAGTGCATTAAAAACGAAGACAGGTTCACCCGACTAAAACACAGTCGAGGTGAACAATGGAATGAGAGACGAGTTGTGAAAGATATGAGAGCAGTACCGGAAACGATGACGTCACGGTTACGTCAGAACTCCAGAGGACAGTTGCACTCAGGAGAAAAACGTCAAGGATAAAAAATAAATCAAATAACAGACTTCCAAACATTAGGAAAAGGGGGAGTGCTAGACAAATCATTGACGATTAAATTAACATTTTTCCATATGTAATATGACTCTCAAAAATCTAAATCATGAATGGACGAACACTCGTGAATAACTTTGGCGGAAGAAAAAATAAAATTATGACCGCAGGACCAACAATGTTGAGCAATAGAGGAGCGTTTGAGATCCTGTTTTTTGACGTAATTTTCGTGTTCTTTTATCCGGAATTTGAGGGATCGTCGAGTCTGCCCAATGTAGGCCAATTAACACTGGCAGGAAACACTGTAAATGCCCCATTTGTCAAGGTTGTGAACAGGGTGTTTAAGCTGTGAAAATTTTAATTTATTAACAGGAGAAAAAGTGACGGAAAAATGAAACTTTTTTAAGATTTTGGCAATTTGTAGACTGATTTTAGGAAAAAAGGGTAAGACAACGGAACTCGAATAGTTCACAGGAGCAAGTGTTTGATTTTTGTTAGTTGAGCTACATAGCTTCTTATAAATGGTATCAATAATATCTGATGTGAATCCCCGATCCACCGCAATACTTCGTAGGTAATTCAGTTCTGATGAAAGTAAATTGGAATTTGAACAAATGGCTAAAGCACGGTAAATAAAAGATCTAAAAGCAGTCAATTTTTGTTTAGGAGGATGAACGGATAACTTGTGGGGGGAAGAGAAACAGCAAAGGGTTTACGGAAAACAGTAGTTGTAAACGTATTGTCATGACGAGTGATGGACACATCAAGAAAAGAAAGATGATTACCAGATTCCAATTCAACTGTAAATTGAATATGTGGGTCAATAGTATTTAGGATAGATAAAAGGTTATCAAGGTCACTGACAGACGAGTCCAAAAGCACAAAAATGTCGTCAACGTACCTGACGTAAAAATCAAATTGTATAATTTTAAATAATTTAAGTTCGAAATAGTGCATGTACAAATTACTTAGAATTGGACTCAAAGGGTTGCCCATGGCAAGACCTTCGGTCATTCGGAAAAAATTACCGTCGAAAACAAACGTGTTTAGTTTTAAGCAAGAACGTGTTAAATTGCACAATTCATTGATCTCAAAGTAGGAAAAGTGATGTTCAGTTAATCTCATTTTAAGGCAGTCTAACGCACCTTCAACAGGCACGTTAGTGAAGAGTGATTTCACATGAAAAGAGGCCATTCTATGGTTATTTAACTGAAAAATTCGAAGTTTGTGAACAAAGTCAAGAAAGTTCCGAACAGTAAAACAGTTGCTGGAAAGAAGAGGTGAAAAAACGGAAACTAAAAATTTGACCAATTTATAAGAAGCACTACCAATGTTAGAAACAATGGAACGGAGAGGAATGAGTGGTTTATGCACTTTAGGCAAAGCGTAGAATCTGGAACATTGTGCAACAGAAGGAATCAAGCGTTTTTTGTGAAAATCTGGAATCAACGGAGATGACTTAATGGCGTTACTAATAGTTTTTAATTCTTTACCACAAGGATCTTGTTTGATTTTTTCATATGGCCCGTCTAGAATTAAGTTATTGCATTTGTTGATATAATCTTTTTTGTTTAGAACAACAATTTGGCCCCCCTTATCAGCGTTTGTAATGACTAAATCAGAGTTAGCACATAAATCTCTTACGGTACGAGTTACATTATATAGCTTGTTGTTATGGAATTGTGAATTGAAGTTGATGTTGTTAGAAATGAGATGACGGATTGAATCCTTCTGTGTGGAAGTTAAAGTATTAAATTTCAAGGCCTTTTCGACCGGAGCAATTAAAAGAGGAAACGACGGTTTAGATGGAGCCGCAAAATTACTATTGAATTTTAAAGCATTAACTTGAACAGAATTTAAGGAAACATCTGAAGATGAGATTAACTGAACATCACTTTTCCTACTTTGAGATCAATGAATTGTGCAATTTAACACGTTCTTGCTTAAAACTAAACACGTTTGTTTTCGACGGTAATTTTTTCCGAATGACCGAAGGTCTTGCCATGGGCAACCCTTTGAGTCCAATTCTAAGTAATTTGTACATGCACTATTTCGAACTTAAATTATTTAAAATTATACAATTTGATTTTTACGTCAGGTACGTTGACGACATTTTTGTGCTTTTGGACTCGTCTGTCAGTGACCTTGATAACCTTTTATCCATCCTAAATACTATTGACCCACATATTCAATTTACAGTTGAATTGGAATCTGGTAATCATCTTTCTTTTCTTGATGTGTCCATCACTCGTCATGACAATACGTTTACAACTACTGTTTTCCGTAAACCCTTTGCTGTTTCTCTTCCCCCCCACAAGTTATCCGTTCATCCTCCTAAACAAAAATTGACTGCTTTCAGATCTTTTATTTACCGTGCTTTAGCCATTTGTTCAAATTCCAATTTACTTTCATCAGAACTGAATTACCTACGAAGTATTGCGGTGGATCGGGGATTCACATCAGATATTATTGATACTATTTATAAGAAGCTATGTAGCTCAACTAACAAAAATCAAACACTTGCTCCTGTGAACTATTCGAGTTCCGTTGTCTTACCCTTTTTTCCTAAAATCAGTCTACAAATTGCCAAAATCTTAAAAAAGTTTCATTTTTCCGTCACTTTTTCTCCTGTTAATAAATTAAAATTTTCACAGCTTAAACACCCTGTTCACAACCTTGACAAATGGGGCATTTAAAGTGTTTCCTGCCAGTGCAAATTGGCCTACATTGGGCAGACTCGACGATCCCTCAAATTCCGGATAAAAGAACACGAAAATTACGTCAAAAAACAGGATCTCAAACGCTCCTCTATTGCTCAACATTGTTGGTCCTGCGGTCATAATTTTATTTTTTCTTCCGCCAAAGTTATTCACGAGTGTTTGTCCATTCATGATTTAGATTTTTGGGAGTCATATTATATATGGAAAAATGTTAATTTAATCGTCAATGATTTGTCTAGCACTCCCCCTTTTCCTAATGTTTGGAAGTCTGTTATTTGATTTATTTTTTGTCCTTGACGTTTTTCTCCTGAGTGCAACTGTCCTCTGGAGTTCTGACGTAACCGTGACGTCATCGTTTCCGGTACTGCTCTCATATCTTTTACAACTCGTCTCTCATTCCATTGTTCGCCTCGACTGTGTTTTAGTCGGGTGAACCTGTCTTCGTTTTTAATGCACTGATGATGGCACTTGTATTTTAGAGTGCCGAAATAGCTGTTTGCTGGTTTTTTAACCTTTTCCATTCCGGATTTGTACTTTATATACGTTGTCATATTTTATTCACTATGCAGTACAAAGTTTTCGACTACTTTTTATATATATATAGATATTAGGACTCGCGCGACCGATTGTTCAACAATTAAGCCATCGGCATCGGCGGCCGATGCTAACTTGCTGGATACATCGGCCCATCGGTCTTAAAATACATCGAAAAACCGATGGAATTGGCCGATGTTTTTGAAAAAGAAAAAAAAAAAAAGGACCTTTGCTGTTTTACTTTTTAATACAAAGTAAAGGAAAATATTGCTCTCATATAAAATTTACTCAAATTTCAGTATGAATTTCTTTTTCAGTCACTCCTGAAAGAGTTTTTAAGACTACATTCAGGTACCAAACAATTTAATTATTGTGTTTTTTCTTGCAGCTGGATGTACGTATATATCTCTCATAAGTCATAACTCAAAAATGGTAAGCTGTAGAAGGTTAAATTTTCGCATGTGGGGTGTGCGTACGTTCCAGTTGTGCACTTCCCTTTTTGTTTTCGATCGGATATTCTGAAAAGCCTACTCATTTTTTGTGGCTATTAATTACTTACTTCAATGCAAAACTAATATAGCGTCTCAGACTGACGAACATTTGGTGATATATTGCCGAATTGGAGACTATGGAAACAAATATGAGATAGCAAAACCGGTTTTTGGGTCATTTTGTTAGATTCCCGTTGAACCGACAGTAATTTTTAATATTTCGATATTTGTAATATGAACCACAGTAATGCAGTCTTTTCAAAATCGCATCGGCGGAGCTACAAGTTTGGGGCCTATCGAAATACATTTTTTTTCCCTATTTCTCTATCACAGAAGTTGTAAACATTTACCATAAACATTTATTTGTAACTCCTGCGGTGCCCCTATGGCTATGGAGTCTCTCGCACAATTGCAACATTTGCTATATTTTAAATCCGCCACTGCACATCAAAACAAACTCAGGTGCAAGTTTTAAAAGGTTTTTCTGCTCCATGTTTATGATTATTTTGAACTCTATTTTTTACGACTATTTTTTGAATTTCCGAGAACACTTGCCTGCCCCTCTTCCCACTCCCTCAATTTCTGAAATTAAACTCTAGTTATACTTCTGAGTTGTTTAAAACTAACACCATTCATAAAATTAGATATTTTGTTTTCAAACTTTATCTATTGTTTAGAAAGAATGTAAAGCATTAATGTAAGAAATTGATTAAAGACGTTTTGAATGGTGACACAATTCGGAAATCAAAGGGACTTATGATTTTTTTCCTCGGAAGTGCTGAAGTAGATTCAGAAACTCCGAGGCGTTGGTGGTAGCGGTTCTGTACTAAAAAAATGAGGCCGAAGTTGGGGCCGAAGTGTCAGTTACTCCAAAATCTGAGAGTGACCCTCTCCCCCCAACCCTCCCTCGTCGTTTCAAGCATTTCGTAAATATTTAGCGATTATTTATTTTGATCAAGAAATGTCATTTTGCGTATTTCTCATACTTGTTTCACCTATATTTCGTAATGCACGATCTTTTTTGCATCATTAATAGCGATCGTTTTTTTTCTGTTGTAAGTAACTAATTTTATGTATTTATATAAAATCAATGAATAAGTGATTTTCATTTTTTATAGAAAAGTTTCAAGGATTTTCTATTATGCAATTTTTTAAATTCCAGAAAATTATTGTTGAATTGAAAAATTTAATTTGAACTTATTGGCAAAGCTTCATAAAAGATTAAACAACCAAATTGTTCAATATTATGTGTGCAAACATCAGACCAAGTAGTGTATGTTCAGTTATTAACTTGGTGTAAATATTGAGTTTGTTTATTGCACCAGAGTTTTAAGAACCTCGCTCTTTTCATGACTATTTCTTTTTTCAGCAAAATTTATGTCACTGTTATAGCTTTTATGAAAAATGCAAACTTTTATATTCATAAATTTTAAATAAGTATAAAAATATTCCTATTATGATTTAATATTGTAATTTATCTGTTACCTTTTTTGTTTAATTTGATGATTAAAAAATGTCTACGTGCAATCTTTCCACTTTAATTACTTAATTTGTTGACGGTTTAATAGTTTTATTCTTTTTTTTTTTTTTTTTTGAATGATTAAACAACATAATTTAATGTTTTTTAACTGTGTTTAGTGTACCTAAATCCATACATTATTACAATATTACTGAAATTTCAGTTATATGTGCAATTTTAGAAACAAAAACAAGTCAATTGGTTATTAAACAGTCTCTTTGTTTTTCTTCCTTGTTTTTCTTTTTTTTTTTTTTTTTGGCTGTTGTTCTTTCTCGTTCACCATACAGCAGTCAAAAAAGGAGAAGCATAACTACACCCTATACAGATTGTACGTAGTACGATCCAAAAGTTCGGGGATAAGCTGTATAAAACCTTACCCAGAATAGTTCTCATTACCGAAGCACATTCACCTTCAAAAGGTCACCTTGAGGGACTGTGTACTTCTGCCAATGTTCATATAACTTTTGGAAACACTACTGGAAGCCATTTTTCGCTACCTTCTGTGATGCAGCTTTAACTACTCCTGACGGAAGAAAGCAGCATCTATGCAAATGTTTTTTTGCTGGGAACAGGTAAAAGTCACACGGAGCTAAGTCCGACGAAACGTTATGTTATTTGTTTGTCATATCAGAGTATTGACCAATCGAACCGTGCATCCTCAACATGAAAGTCGCCTTTTTCCAAACGATGAAGTTAAAGCAGCAGCGCAAGAGGCCTTACAGGAGGTTGCGAAAAATGTCTTCCAGGTGTGCTTCTAAAAGCTATACGAACGTTGGCAGAAGTGCATAGTCGTCCAAGGTGACTATTTTGTAGATAGATGTGCTTCGGTAATGTGAACTATTCAGGGTAAGGTTTCATACAACTTGTCCTCGAGCTTTTAGATCATACTACGTACGTATGCGTTTTCAACTTACTATTTCATAACGTTTTAGAGTGACGCAAGTTTACGCGCATGAAAACATCACAAGAGAATTTACGATAATTAACTGAGGAGGCATTCAAAATGGATATTTCGATCATCTATATGTTCTTCGGTACATATGCATGTACAGATGTGCCGAAAAAGTTTAAATTGGGTGATTGTAAAATAGAAATTTAGGTCGAAATCTGATTTTTTTTTTTTTTTTTGTGATTACGATTCCTTATTCGTAGAAAGGAAGTAAAGTGAAATGACTCAATGATCCTTTAAAGCCCTGACAATCTTATCAATTTATTTCTGTTTGATTTTTTTTTTTTTTTTTTTTTTTTGCCATCGGCCAACGGCAACGGCAATCGGCCATTTGGAGGAAAACAATCGGCCATCGGCCATCTTTGAACAATCGGCATCGGCCCATCGGCCAAAAAATGCCATCGGTCGAGCCCTAATAGATATCACAACTCTTAATAATATTAGATTCAAGAAATCAGTTTGATTTTCCCACCTTTACATTTTCTTAATACTAAGTATAGTTCTTTATTCTAAGACCATTTGAGGCATTATGCATGAGGCACTATTTTCAAAGCATTATATAATAGGAATAAAATAAGGATTGTGGAGGTGAAAGGGGGGGGGGATATTAATCTAGGATTTTTGGAATCTCTACAATGATTTTAAGATTTAAAGGGTATTATGAAATAGCTTTAAAATCTCAAGCTGTAAACTCTAATAGCAAGGGCGCCCATATAGGGGGGGGGGGGCTCGAGCCCCCCCCCCTAGGAAATTAGAACTTCCTTGCTTTTATTACTTTTTTCTTTGGAAAAATATAAAAATATTTCTTCTCCAGCCATCTTACTACTATTATATATGCGAAAGTTTGTCTGTATGGATGTATGAATGTTTGTTACTCTTTCACGCAAAAACTACAGAACGGATTTTGATAAAACTTTACAATAATATAGC
The DNA here is from genome assembly GCF_026930045.1 of Uloborus diversus. Classification (NCBI taxonomy): domain Eukaryota; kingdom Metazoa; phylum Arthropoda; class Arachnida; order Araneae; family Uloboridae; genus Uloborus; species Uloborus diversus. The sequence continues at coordinate 2,615,576 of NC_072738.1, read as the reverse complement.
TTATGCATCGGAATAACACATAGGGTAGTTTTCGTAGCGTTATGGGGGGCAAAACCTACTTAGGGGGGCAATAAAACACAATTTTTGTATGAATTCTCTAATATTGGGATGAAAAAATACTTGCACATATTAACATTATATGTCCATCGAAAGCTCTGATTTTTCTGCAGAAGATGGTACTTGTTCGAAATTTCTAAGTAGAATAAAAAACGAGTTATGAGCTTTTTAGTTCCATGTTCGAAGGCTTTCCTCAACTCAATACAGTATTTAGTGTATCATCTCAACTCCCTGTCGATAGCGACAATTGTTGTATTGTTGACTATCTTTGCTTTTCGTGACTGTTCAAGTCAAATCTTGAAGTAAGATTTTTGCACAAGATTGGCAAATAATACATGACTTGGCTGATCATTTTCCATTTAAACGGAGCTTTAATGTAATTAATGGTTTTTATTATTATTTATGCTGATTGAACACTTACTCATTATCCAATCAACTAGCAGATCGCCAAAATTTTTGGAGAAAGATTTCCGTAGCTGATGGCAGCTTTTTCAACGTCGCTGTTTTTGAAGTCGAAGACTACGTCATAATGTTTCTCAGCTTTCACCATGTAAACAAACTATCGCTTTATCAAAGAATTTTCAAAAAACTTTTTTTGCCGTGTTAAATAATCCAGCAACTAAATTAGGCAAATCCGTAAACAGCACAAAAACTTCTATTACTTTTCCTTTTGCACAATTTCAAACAGTCACCAGATTTTACTACTTATTTTGGAAACATTTCGGATGAAACTGTTTAGCGCCATTTTATGGTGACCAAAAGTATCTCAGCACCTGGCGATAATATCTCAATGAAAATTAATCTCATATCGTTTTACAAAAGAAGGAAAGAAGGGGGGGGAGCATCATCGAAGGTACCCCAAAACGACTCTCGCAAATTCGGTAAAATCGCACCAAGAGCCCACAATGATTGAAATTCCCCAAAATAACTAAAGCAAGTATAAGGGGATTACAAGCGCAGCTACTTTTTTTAATCACTTCGTTCTTCATTAGCCATACAGAGAAGGTTTTAGACTCCATGTTAAAAAATAAAGTATCAACAGATTAATCTTTTTAAACATAAGATGATTAATTTCATGTTTTGGAAATTCGTTTAAGCTTAAATATAGTGCTTTCGTTTCTAAATCAATACTATTTTGTTCTTTAAACTTATTGCTATTTTAGTTTTATGGGTAAGGAAGGCACTCGATTTTTAATCACGTCAAAAAGATGTGTTTTAAATTCTTTCACTTAAAACAGAAAACAAAAGCAAGTAACGATTTTTTCTCATAATTATTACTGACCCAGGCAACGCCGGGTATTTTTGCTAGTTAATGAATAAATAATTGAAGATGTCAAATTTTAATGACTCTAATGTCCTGAAATCTGCCACTATGGGGAAAATATCCTGCTAAACCATGGTGAAAATTTCTGAGCCCCCCCTTACAATTTTGCATATGGGCGCCCATGTCTAATAGTCTTATAATCTTAAATAATTCATTCAGAGTATGTAAGGGAAAAAAAACTTACTTTTGATCTGGCGTTGAGGGTGATTATTTCCATATCAGTTGAAAACAGTTTGCATGAATAAGCGATGTTCACGGCGGTCTCCTGCAAAATTAATAAACAGAGCTTAGAAGGTTTTAACTGCGAATTTCTACTTAATTAAGTTTGAATGCTGGGCTTTTCTGGATTTTTTGAGAGTGGTTTGAAATTCTTTATTAAGATCTGGCCACTGTCACAAAAAGAATTCAGTTTTAAAAGCATAAAAAATTCAAAAAAAAAAAAGAGCAATCTCTTAAAATGTGTTGTGGCAAAAAATATTTAATAAATAAATAAATAAATAAAGTCTTCAAAATTAATCTTTTCGCACAATTTAATTTAACAAATTTTAGTTTTATAGTTAAAAAAAAAGTACTTTTGAAATAATAAACTGAAAAATAGCTTTGGAAACGTGAAACTAAAAACAGCACAGAGGTGAAACGTGCATAAGATAGAGACAGAATATTAAGAACACATTGTCTACTAGTTCAGTTCGAGGTTGAATCCTAAAATGCTTATAAAAAAAGGCTAAATTAAACAAGCGGAGATCAAAAATGAATTTCAAACGCGGCAAGACACTTTCACATTATGTTGGAAAATCATGCGAAAAGAAATCCTTAAGTTAAATTAGAGTAGACCCTCGTTTTACGAGGGTTTATTTTACGCGGATTTTATTATATGTGGTTTAAGATTTGACACCCTTTATTTTATTTTACGCGGATGAGTTTTGATTTTACGATGATGCGGCATTGCAAACTGATTAAGTTTTCACCTCTTTCAAAATCCAAACTCTTGAGATTGCAGATAACACAAAATAATCTGTATTTTGGCATGCTAATAAGCGTGGTTGGGCAAAGCGTTACTGCCCTACAAAGATCTACATCGAAAAATAGTTAATGTCCTTAAAAAGAATATCATAACCAGCTCTTTTTTTTTATAAACACTAAGTTAATTCACGTTTTCTGTATGCGCGTTGTGCATATGTATCGGAAATATATACACATTAAACTTATAAATATTTATCTATTACTAGAATGAAGTTTTTTTTTTTCCATCTATGGAACATAACTCTTGTTTTAACGCTACTATTAAGTCTTAATGTACGCATCTTTGATTTACGTGGCATTCTCGTGGAACGTAACCCCCGCGCAAAACGAGAGTGCATTCTTTATTTCAACTTTCTGAAAATTTCAGGAAAACTAAAATAAAACACTGAGCATGCGTGTTTTGAAAGCTGTAAGAACATTAAAACGAATAAGAAAAACATAAAAACAGAGTCCAATTTCCCAATAGGCAGAGTAGGCAGTGTATAGGGCGGCAAATTTTGCTTCAATCTCATTCTTTAAATTATTATTCTTGAAAATAAAACATCAGTCCTTTTTTTAATCCCAAAACAGTGACATAACTGGTCCTAACTTATCAGCGGACTTGACCGTATTTGTCGAAACCACAGAAAATGCGGTATGAGACTTCTAATGGATAATCAGTTTCATTTTTAGCTTGCGGCAGGGACGGAGTACATCTCCTGTAGAAAACATGTTTTTGATCTATACATTCCATATTCCAAGAAGTTCCTTCCCAGCCCCAAGAAGAGAGTCTCAGGTAAAACAGACATAACATCTGGTTTCTCTTAAAAAGACTATGAGCAGCACTGCAAGGGCTGAATGACCATTAGTCCAGTCAATGAACACATTGTAGCGTGCATGGTAGTTAGTAAGTAAACATACTAAAAGTCCCCGACCCTGAGGGGTGAGCTAAAGGTGGGACGGAGGGGGGAAGAAAACTTTGGGTTTTTCGAGAAAATGTCGGAAACGGTGGAAAAAATGCGTCTAAAATAAAAATTCAAGCTAAATAAATTTACTATGAAACTGTTTCTACACATATGTGTCAAATTTCCAATAATTTTCCGGGTATACGTTATGAAAAATCGATGATTTTAGGAAAAATTCTCTCTTTTTGTCAAATTTTTGCTCCTAGTGCTTCCCAGGATCAGTATTCATGAAAATTGTTACAGACAAAGTTACAGAGCTTTAAATTTCCTTCAATTTGATATGCTATTTTGTTATATTTTATTCAACCAATCAAAAGTTACAGAATTTCAAACACGCACTTTCATGGCAAAAAATGGAACACTTGACATTCACAAATTTCAAACCGACTCGAAAGGATCGCGCACTACCTCTTTTTTCAATGAATTCGACAATCATGATGGACAATAAAGAAGTATTTGTGGATTACTACAACACAAATGATGTTTAAGGTGTGTGTGTGGGGGGGGGTCGTGAAATTGCGACTTTGTGACAAGGGGGGGGGGGAAGAGTAAGAAGGGTGACATCAAGCATTTTTTAATACGAATATGTGTGTGAAAAGTAGCTTGTGAAACGAACTTTGTGACAAAGGGAAGGGAGAGGTAAGGGGGGTAGAGCGTTAAAAATGTTGAAAAAAAGTGTGACATTATTTATATGGACATCAATTTACCAAGGAATCGGACGAAGATTTGCAAAATTACGTATATGTCGTATGAATTGGTGGACTGAGGACGTGCAGAAAGTCAGCACTAACTATACATACTGTTTAAGGAAATTTATAACGACATTGATTTAATTAAATTTTAATTTGTTGTTATTGAAGATACCTAGTTTACAAAACTGTTAGGTAAAAAGAGACGACTGTATAAACCATAAGGACATCAACGTCAGTTAGAAAATTGAAACGACGATCAAACAAGGTTTCGGTCCAACTTTCATAATAACAGTCAGCTGACAAATCCGCTAATGATGAAGCTGCTGAAAAAGGAGACAAATACTCTCCGAGCTTTAGGTGATGTTGACGTTGATATTGCGAAGACGGCTATCATCAGATGGCTAACTTCTTTGGTAGCTATCATTTGAGAGGTTGCCCTCTTGATAGCCAAATCCTCAACTGATCACAACATTCTGCCAGAAATCTAAAATCATACAACATGTTTCTAAGGTATATATCAACAGTTCTTCTTCCTCTGAATCCATTGAAGCTGCTGGGGTCATATCAATCTCTCATGGTGTGGTGCTTTAGCCACAGAAAAGTCCCTCAATGAGTTCCGTTACAGATCATTTATCAAAATAGCTGCAAACATTAAGACTGATCTCTAACTCTGCCGTACCACCAAGTTAATCTGTAGCTAGGAACTAAATGGTGAAGTACCGTATTGTGTGTTTTATGAAAGGAGGAATGAGTAACTCGTGCTGAAACTCTTGGAATTGGATGTTGCTTCTGACGAAATTTGGAAGATGATTTTGACAGATTGCTTTTCTACAAATGACCAGGAGGTCACTTGTAGAAAATCATCATTAGACTACTCTGTCGCAAGCTTGCATTGCAAGGGCAGTTGCAACAACAGAAGCAAAATATTTATCCAGGACGAAGGGGACGACGATGACATCAATATATTACCAATTTCTATGGACAACTTTTCCACTGCTGATGACATGACCCTTTCGCCTCAGAATAGAACCAAGATGTCACCTTAAAGATGATATTTTCATTTTCTAATTACTATCAGTCCATATTCCATGTAAACACTTTCAAAATATGATTAATAATAATGTAATAAAAACTATAATTGCAAAAAGGTGCTGCCGGTCAGCTAGCTACATTTACCTTATTCCTATTATTAAAATTTTTATTATCCTGCTATAACGTCACATATTCATTTCAATAAGAGTAACGAAATTGAGTACATGCTAGAACTTCATGGTTTTTGATTGCTTGTCAGCTAGATGTCGCTATGATTAGGCATAGGCTTCGTATTTCTTTGGTATCAGGTTTGAATCTGCAGTTCAAGTGTTCAGCCGGTGGTTTTTCAAGACACAGAAAAACGTCAAGGTCCTTGTCACATGATTGCTGCACAAGATCCCTTGAGCGCCTGCTGGGCACAGACACTCTGAGACAGAAAGAGCGAGATAACTTTTTTTTTTGTTGAAAAGTATTGGTTTTCAAGAACGCGTGCCTAAAATAGCACTGAAAATGTGACATACATGTATGAAAACAATTCCACAATAAATTTAGTTAACTTTTACTTTTATTCAGAACACACTTTTCCTGCCGTTTCCGAGATATAATCGAAAACCACAAAATTTGGCTCTGCCTTTCCACCTTTAACTCCCCCCCCCCCCCCCCCAGCGTCGGGGACTTTCAGAATATTTACATATTAATTACTTCTAAGAAATTTCTTACTGAGAAAATGCTGGCTTTCTGCACATCCTCAGTTCACTTTCGTTAAATAATGCCATGGGTGTGGAGCTAATTCATATACTTCATATATATACGTAGTTCTGCAAATCTTCGTCGGATTTCTTGGTCAGGGGCTGTTCATAAATGATGTTACACTTTTTCTCAACATTTTGACCCCCTCCCCATCTGTCACAAAGTACTTTTCATAAACTAATTTTTATAAACATATTCGTATTAAAAAATGCTTGATGTCACACATCTTACTCTTTCCCACCCCCTTGTCACTAAGTCATAATTTTACGACCCCCCCCCCAACCCTTAAACATCATTTGTGGTGTAGTAATCCACAAATACTTCTTTATTGTCCATCAGGATTGTCGAATTCATTGAAAAAAGAGGTAGTGCGCGATCCTTTCGAGTCAGTTTGGAATTTGTGAATGGCAAGTATTCCATTTTTTGCCATGAAAGTGCGTGTTTGAAATTCTGTAACTTTTGATTGGTTGAATAAAATATGACAAAATAGCATATAAAATTGAAGGAAATTTAAAGCTCTATAACTTTTTCTGTAACAATTTTCATGAATACTGATCCTGGGAAGCACCAGGAGCAAAAATTTGACAAAAAGAGAGAATTTTTCCTAAAATCATCGATTTTTCATAACGTATACCGGGAAAATTATTGAAAATTTGACACATATGTGTAGAAACAGTTTCATAGTAAATTTATTTAGCTTGAATTTTTATTTTAAACGCATTTTTTCCACCGTTTCCGACATTTTCTCGAAAAACCCAAAATTTTCTTCCCCCCTGTCTCTCACCTTTAGCTCACCCCCCAGGGTCGGGGACATTCAGTATGTTTACTTACTAACTACCCCCAACGATATTCAGAAGTCAAAAATTATCGCATATTCCATGCACGCTACACCCCTGTTTTGAGCACTCATTGACTGCACTACATTATTTCCTTCTGCGTTCAAAAAGACCATTTTATTCATCTTATACCCTTAGGAGTGTTTATCACAAAACATTACTTAAATGTTTAAAAATAATGGGAAAGTAATTTGGGTAGTACTTCCGCTCAGTAAGTTAGTTAAAACCTACTCCGTTCGGAAAAGCTTAAATACTCTTTTATTCTTTATTTGTAGAAACCATTTAATTGTAGAACGAAACAATTTTTTTTTAAAATTTTTAATATGTATTGTTTATTTACTATAGGTGACGCTTTAAAACTCCAGAATTTGATAGTTTTAATATATGTTGATTTTGTTCGGTTACTTTGTTCAATGAAAAAGTGAACTAAATTCTGTTTTCGTCAATTTAAATGCCACTGTCACTGTCTAATGAAAGTGTTTAAAATCGAATGCAAAATTTCAGACACACAAATACTAAACGGCAGAATATAATTGTAACAAATAGTTTTTGAATTTATCACGCTTTTGAAACGAACTAAAAAGGATTTAAAAAAAAAAAACTCTTTAAGCCTTGTGTATAGATTTAAAATCCCAAAGAGATTCAGCATGCCTCACAGATTGCCTGAAAAGTTTGTGATTGCGAATTTTAATAGCAATCAAAATACTTGCAATTTTTAAAAGGAAAAACATGGGGTGCATGAACTACATCACTATAAGAAGTATAAAGAGTACATACAAATATATATTTTCACGAAAATAACGCTACCTGTGATTTCGCGTTTTGAATATTTTGCGAATTTACTATTAACAAAATCAAAATTTGATTATAATCTTAATATATAAAAATCAATGTCCTGAGATAATATATATACATATATATATACATATATATATATATCAACGCACAGCCGAAACCGCTGAAGCTTCAGACTTGAAATTTGGCAGGCATGTCCGCATGATTACGAAAGTAACCACTAAGAAAGGATTTTTCGAAATCTCAATTAGTTCGGGAGAAATTAATTAAAACCTCTTAATTTCTGAGAAATTAAAACCTGTCATTGAATTCAAATCCCTTATTTTCGAAGGCTTTCCTCCATTCAAATCATTATTCAGTACTTCATCTCAACTTTTGGTCGATAGTGAACTATAAATTTAATATTGTTTTTGTTTCTCACGTGATTCTTCGAGGCTTTTCTTAAGTCAAATAATTCGCAAATAATTTTCAGTATTACAGATCGGACCCTTTTTTTCTTACTTTGTGTAAATTTTGTTGGCAAGCTGTTTTACTATTCAATTTTTGGTTTTTAAATAACATCATTTGTTTCTTGCAAATGTAATTAGAAAGGTTTAATTTGTTATTTTGTTTGATTTTATTATAAAACTTACTTTTTTAAAAACTCATTGAGGATGGAGCACATCAATGTGAACGGAACTATTCTTCCTCATCATGTCGTTAATATTACAGGTGATGGTGCATGTCTTTTCCGATCTCTTTCGTTTTTATTGTATAATAGTGAAGCTATGTTTAATGAAATTCGTGCTACCATAGTTAATTACGTTTATAATCATTGGGATCAATTTTCTATTATGTCATGTGATAAACACGGTAATAATTATGAAAGCTCCGAAGATTACTTAGTGGATATGTCGCAGGTTCATGTTTTTGGTGGATTCTGTGAATTATTCGCTGCTGGAGACATTTTTCAGTTCTTATTTGAAGTTTATTTTGAAGGCAAATTTTATGCAAAATTTGGAAATGACACTTTTCCAGTGAGAAGACTGAAATTTAGTGGTGATCTTTCAAATGGACACTTTGATGTTTACATACCGGTAAATGAAGCCAGTATAGTCTCTGAAAGTAGCACAGAATCACTCCATAATACCACTGATTTTGAAAACACTAAGGAAAAAAGGAAAAAAAGACGAGCCAGATTTTCAAATGCTACACGTAAAAAGCAGTTGAAAACTGCGGTCAAAAAATATCAACAAAGTCACCCAGAAACTTTAGCTGCTGCTGTGAAGAAATATCAAACAAGTCACCCAGAAGCTTTAGCTGCTGCTGTCAAGAAATATCAAACAAGTCACCCAGAAGCTTTAGCTGCTGCTGTCAAGAAATATCAAACAAGTCAACCAGAAGCTGTAGCTGCTGCTGTGAAGAAATATCAAACAAGCCACCCAGAAGCTGTAGCTGCTGCTGTCAAGAAATATCAAACAAGATACCCAGAAGCTGTAGCTGCTGCTGTCAAGAAATATCAAACAAGCCACCCAGAAGCTTTATCTGCTGCTGTCAAGAAATATCAAACAAGTCACCCAGAAGCTTTAGCTGCTGCTGTCAAGAAATGTCAAACAAGTCACCCAGAAGCTTTAGCTGCATCAGTCAAAAAATATAAAAAAAATCACCCAGAAGCTCAGAGATCTGCTCAAAAAAATTATGAGAAACAAAATCCTGGTTTACGAACTGAACGCCGTTTACGTCCATGGAACACGAAAACCTACTCAGGTTTTGCATATGATTGTAATACAGAATATGAAAATGATATTGGTACTATGGACAATAAATGCCCAGTGTGCCATGCAAAAAAGTTCAAACGTGAAAGCCCAGGTTTGTGCTGCAGCGGGGGTAAAGTACAGCTTCCACCACTACCACCTCCACCAGAACCACTGTATAGTTTGCTCATGGGCCATCATCCAGATCACCGCCATTTTATTGATCGTATTCGGCAATACAACGGATGTTTTCAAATGACATCGTTTGGAGCCAAGCAAATTAAGGAGACTGGTTTCATGCCAACATTCAAAGTTCAAGGACAAGTTTACCATTTGTGTGGAAGTTTGCTCCCAGAAACAGAGCAACAGGCTCAATTCTTACAGATATATTTCGTAGGTGATGATGAAAAAGAAGCTCACATAAGGTCACACAACTATCCTGGTGTCAAGCCAGACTTGGTAAAGCAACTTCAACATATGCTGCATGAAGTAAATAATTACATCAAGGATTTAAAAACTGCGTTAGATAAGGTGCCACTTGAGTGTCGAAATTTTCAAGTAATGATTCATGCAGATCGTATGCCTGCCAATGCACATAAAGGACGTTTCAATGCACCATCAGCCAACGAGGTGGCTCTGGTGATTGTAGGACAGCAGTTTCAGCAGAGAGACATCATCCTTGAAAGCCGCAATGCAAAACAGCAACGAATAAGCGAACTCCATAGGGCATATGATGCCCTGCAATATCCTCTCATGTTTTGCTATGGGGAAGATGGATATTCAGTTGATGTACTTCAGCAAGATACTGCTGATAAGTTGGGGCCTACTACTAAATTACCTGTCAAGAAAACTGTTTCTGCAGCTCAGTTTTATTCCTGGCGTATAATGTTACGAGATACAGAAGAAAATTATCTGTTACGCTACTGTGCTCTTCTAAGTCAATTTTTAGTTGATGAGTATGCTAAGATAGAAACTGAAAAACTGAATTTTCTCAAATACAATCAAAGCAAACTGAGATCAGAGGAATACATTCATTTAAGAGATGAAGTAGGAAGGTATGATGCTGATCAAATAGGACAGAGAGTGGTATTACCATCATCGTTTATCGGTGGACCCCGTTACATGCACGAACGAGCTCAAGATGCCATGTCATATGTACGTCATTATGGAAGTTCAGATTTATTTATAACTTTCACGTGTAACCCAAAATGGAAAGAGATTCAGCGAGAATTGTATCCCGGACAGAAGCATTATCAACGTCATGACATCATTGCGAGAGTTTTCCATATGAAAGTGAAGGAGTTTATGGATCTTATAGTTAAAGGACAAGTTTTTGGTAAAGTTCGGTGTCACATGTTATCTGTAGAGTGGCAAAAACGAGGGTTGCCCCATATTCATTGCCTGCTGTGGCTGGAAGAAGCCATTACTGCTGATATGGTTGATAAAGTTGTGTGTGCTGAAATTCCAGATGTTGATCGTGATCCCCTTCTCTATGATATTGTTAAGGCTAATATGATTCATGGGCCATGCGGAAGAGTAAATACATTTTCTCCTTGCATGAAAGATGGTTGCTGCACAAAACGATATCCTCGCCCTTTCGTCCAAGAAACGCAGAGGGGACTAGATGGTTATCCTTTGTATCGTAGGAGAACTCCAGAGGACGGTGGTTTCACAGTTAATCTTAAAGGATTTCAGTTAGATAACAGATGGGTTGTACCATACAATCCCGTTTTGTTGCGTACTTTTGAATCTCATATCAATGTTGAGATAACGAATTCCGTAAAATCCATAAAGTATGTTTGCAAATACATCACTAAAGGAAATGATCAAGCAGCCTTCATTTTAAAGAATGATAAAGATATTGATGAGATAGAGATATACGAATCTGGCAGATATATCAGCAGTTCAGAAGCAGTGTGGAAAATATTGGGATTTCCTATTCATGAGAGATACCCTGCAGTAATTCATCTTGCTGTGCATCTGGAAAATGGCCAACGTGTTTACTTCACCGCACAAAATATTCATAACAAAGTTGTAAAACCTCCAGAGACAACACTTTCGGCATTCTTCAACCTTTGCAAAATTGATGAGTTTGCCAGAACACTTCTGTATGTTGAAGTTCCTTCGTATTATGTGTGGCAACAGAATAAAAAGTTTACAAGACGTAGGCGGGGAGAGAAAATTGATCAATGGCCAGGGATAAAGAAAGATTCTGCTTTAGGACGCGTTTACACAATTCATCCTAACAATGTTGAGTGTTACCACCTACGCCTCCTCCTCCATCATGTTAGAGGTCCAACATCTTTTTCTTATTTAAAAACTGTAAGCAATGTTGAATACCCTACATTCAAAGCTGCATGCATGGCAATGGGATTGCTCGAGGATGATAAACAGTGGCAATACACTATTGAGGAAGCTATTTTAAGCAGCTCATCATTCAAACTGCGAGAACTTTTTTCAGTGATCTTGGTATTTTGTCATCCCTCTGATCCACGAAGCCTTTGGGAAAAGTACAAGGACAGTTTTTCAGAAGACATCCAGTTTCAGCATGAAAGACAACTGCAAGACTCCGCTCTTTCAACTAAGGACAAAGCGTACAACCAATGCTTGATTCTGATTGAAGACACTGTTCAGACTCTGGGAGGTCAGCGCTTAATGGATTATGGTTTACCTCAGCCTGAGCGATTTGAGACTAATTTGCAAAACAGAGAGTACATGCGAGAAACAAATTTTGATCTTGAAGATTTGAAGAAAAAAGTACATAATGCTGAAGCCTCTCTAACAGGCGAACAGTCCAGCGTATATCAAAAGGTCCTCAACAGCCTCGAGTCTGGTACAGGCCAAATATTTTTCTTAGATTCACCTGGTGGAACTGGAAAAACATTTCTCTTAAATTTACTTCTTTCAAAGGTCAGAAGCAATAAAGGCATTGCCTTGGCAACTGCATCATCTGGAATAGCTGCAACGTTATTGGAGGGTGGAAAGACAGCTCATTCTGCTTTTAGATTACCCCTTAACCTCAATTACTCAGAGAATCCAACGTGCAATATTAAAAAACAGAGTAATTTGGCTAAGGTTTTACGTGATTGTAAACTCATTATCTGGGATGAGAGTACTATGGCTCATAAAGCAGGATTCGAGGCTCTTAATGCAACTCTCAAAGATCTAAGAAATTCTGAGGAAGTAATGGGTGGAGTAACTGTTCTACTAGCAGGAGATTTTCGGCAAACGTTACCGGTTGTACCTAGAGGAACACGTGCAAATGAAGTTAACGCATGCATCAAATCGTCGTATCTATGGCCTAAAGTGCAGAAACTTCGTTTGAGTAAGAATATGAGAGTTCATTTACATGGAGATGCGTCAGCGGAATTGTTTTCTAATCTTCTCCTTAAAATAGGAGACGGATTATATCCTGAATGTGCTGGCAAAATTATTATACCCCACGCACTCGCTACGATAGTAACGGAATTGCCAGATCTCATCGCCAAGATTTATCCTGATGTTGCTGATATAAAAAATAAGCCCATTGAATGGTTGTGCGAGCGTGCCATCTTATCTCCAAAAAATGATACAGCCGCAGAAGTCAACAGCATCTTATTAAAGTCGTTTACTGGAGAAGATATTTACTACAAATCTTTTGATACAACAACAAATCGTGATGATGCAGTGCAGTATCCAAAGGAGTTTCTTAATACCTTAGACCCTCCAGGTTTTCCACCTCACCTACTTCACCTGAAAGTTGGAACACCAATAATGCTACTACGAAACCTTTGTCCACCAAAGTTATGCAATGGCACCAGACTACAAGTGATTAGACTTAATAAGTATGTTATCGAAGCTACGATAATGACTGGATGTGCTCGAGGAGAGTTGGTTTTAATACCCCGCATTCCATTAATTCCGTCGGACTATCCTTTTGAATTTAGAAGAGTGCAGTTTCCTGTAAAAGTTTGCTTTGCAATAACCATTAATAAGTCGCAAGGGCAGACGTTAAAAGTAGCGGGGATCGATTTAAGAGAAGACTGTTTTTCACACGGCCAATTTTATGTAGCTTGCTCCAGAGTCAGTTCATCAAGCAGTTTAATAATTTTAGCACCAGAAAAAAAAACCAAAAATGTTGTATACAAAGAAGTTCTTGCTTAAACACACAGGCATAACAATAAAATGTGGATGGTCTGCGTTTTCAAAGAAAATCAATACTTTAAAATGATCGTTAATAACAGTTAAGGATCGGTTTAGGCCAAGGGCATATATATTAGGAGTCCAGGGGTCCGGGACCCTCCCAAAATTAGAAAAAAAAATTAAGCAAGCATACAATCCCGTTTTGTTGCGTACTTTTGAATCTCATATTAATGTTGAGATAATGAATTCCGTAAAATCCATAAAGTATGTTTGTAAATACATCACTAAAGGAAATGATCAAGCAGCCTTCATTTTAAAAAATGATAAAGATATTGATGAGATAGAGATATACGAATCTGGCAGATATATCAGCAGTTCAGAAGCAGTGTGGAAAATATTGGGATTTCCTATTCATGAGAGATACCCTGCAGTAATTCATCTTGCTGTGCATCTGGAAAATGGCCAACGTGTTTACTTCACCGCACATAATATTCATAACAAAGTTGTAAAACCTCCAGAGACAACACTTTCGGCATTCTTCAACCTTTGCAAAATTGACGAGTTTGCCAGAACACTTCTGTATGTTGAAGTTCCTTCGTATTATGTGTGGCAACAGAGTAAAAAGTTTACAAGACGTAGGCGGGGAGAGAAAATTGATCAATGGCCAGGGATAAAGATAGATTCTGCTTTAGGACGCGTTTACACAATTCATCCTAACAATGTTGAGTGTTACCACCTACGCCTCCTCCTCCATCATGTTAGAGGTCCAACATCTTTTTCTTATTTAAAAACTGTAAGCAATGTTGAATATCCAACATTCAAATCTGCATGCATGGCAATGGGATTGCTCGAGGATGATAAACAGTGGCAATACACTATTGAGGAAGCTATTTTAAGCAGCTCATCATTCAAACTGCGAGAACTTTTTTCAGTGATCTTGGTATTTTGTCATCCCTCTGATCCCCGAAGCCTTTGGGAAAAGTACAAGGACAGTTTTTCAGAAGACATCCAGTTTCAGCATGAAAGACAACTGCAAGACTCCGCTCTTTCAACTAAGGACAAAGCGTACAACCAATGCTTGATTCTGATTGAAGACACTGTTCAGACTCTGGGAGGTCAGCGCTTAATGGATTATGGTTTACCTCAGTCTGAGCGATTTGAGACTAATTTGCAAAACAGAGAGTACATGCGAGAAACAAATTTTGATCTTGAAGATTTGAAGAAAAAAGTACATAATGCTGAAGTCTCTCTAACAGGCGAACAGTCCAGCGTATATCAAAAGGTCCTCAACAGCCTCGAGTCTGGTTCAGGCCAAATGTTTTTCTTAGATTCACCTGGTAGAACTGGAAAAACATTTCTCTTAAATTTACTTCTTTCAAAGGTCAGAAGCAATAAAGGCATTGCCTTGGCAACTGCATCATCTGGAATAGCTGCAACGTTATTGGAGGGTGGAAAGACAGCTCATTCTGCTTTTAGATTACCCCTTAACCTCAATTACTCAGAGAATCCAACGTGCAATATTAAAAAACAGAGTAATTTGGCTAAGGTTTTACGTGATTGTAAACTCATTATCTGGGATGAGAGTACTATGGCTCATAAAGCAGGATTCGAGGCTCTTAATGCAACTCTCAAAGATCTAAGAAATTCTGAGGAAGTAACGGGTGGAGTAACTGTTCTACTAGCAGGAGATTTTCGGCAAACATTACCGGTTGTACCTAGAGGAACACGTGCAAATGAAGTTAACGCATGCATCAAATCGTCGTATCTATGGCCTAAAGTGCAGAAACTTCGTTTGAGTAAGAATATGAGAGTTCATTTACATGGAGATGCGTCAGCGGAATTGTTTTCTAATCTTCTCCTTAAAATAGGAGACGGATTATATCCTGAATGTGCTGGCAAAATTATTATACCCCACGCACTCGCTACGGTAGTCACGGAATTGCCAGATCTCATCGCCAAGATTTATCCTGATGTTGCTGATATAAAAAATAAGCCCATTGAATGGTTGTGCGAGCGTGCCATCTTATCTCCAGAAAATGACAGAGCCGCAGAAGTCAACAGTATCTTATTAAAGTCGTTTAGTGGAGAAGATATTTACTACAAATCTTTTGATACAACAACAAATCGTGATGATGCAGTGCAGTATCCAGAAGAGTTTCTTAATACCTTAGACCCTCCAGGTTTTCCACCTCACCTACATCACCTGAAAGTTGGAACACCAGTAATGCTACTACGAAACCTTTGTCCACCAAAGTTATGCAATGGCACCAGACTACAAGTGATTAGACTTAATAAGTATGTTATCGAAGCTACGATAATGACTGGATGTGCTCGAGGAGAGTTGGTTTTAATACCCCGCATTCCATTAATTCCGTCGGACTATCCTTTTGAATTTAGAAGAGTGCAGTTCCTGTAAAAGTTTGCTTTGCAATAACCATTAATAAGTCGCAAGGGCAGACGTTAAAAGTAGCGGGGATCGATTTAAGAGAAGACTGTTTTTCACACGGCCTATTTTATGTACCTTGCTCCAGAGTCAGTTCATCAAGCAGTTTAATAATTTTAGCACCAGAAAAAAAAAACCAAAAATGTTGTATACAAGGAAGTTCTTGCTTAAACACACAGGCATAACAATAAAATGTGGATGGTCTGCGTTTTCAAAGAAAATCAATACTTTAAAATGATCGTTAATGACAATTAAGGATCGGTTCAGGCCAAGGGCATATATATAAGGAGTCCAGGGGCCCCGGGACCCTCCTAAAATTAGAAAAATATAGGTAATAAGTAATTATTATAGGAGATTTTTATTTACTACGTGCACCAAACACTGTTATCCCCTGCTAATTCCATTACCCGAGCAATGCCGGGTACGGGAATGCTAGTATACATATAAATATTTCCCGATTCTTAAATTTTCTCTATTACGACGGGCTTGGGAAAATTAAAGTTTCATGAAAATAAGTGCTTTTAAGTATTTAAATTGACCTTGGATAAATCACTCAAGTGGAAGGGGGCGGGAGATTTCAAATCTGCTTAGGGGCAGCATGAAGCTTAATTCGGCCCTGCATAAAACATGAAGATGTTTTTGTATAAAAAAAAGTGAAATATTTCTGGACCATTCTTTTAAAATATGTTAGGTCCAGTGGTGTTCCTATAGGGTTCTACTCCATATACGCCGTATACTCTTAAACGATCACATACACAAATTGTGCGTAATGGATTACTGGGAGTATATCCTTAGAAAGATTGATGGGAACATCACTGGTTAGGTCTGATTAAATTAAATATGCTTGAGTATCAGGAAACTAGTTAGTACTAATATATTGCGTAGTTATAATTATAAATTCCAATCGTAGTTCAAACCGTAATCAAATAAATAAATAAATGAATGAATGAACAAATAAATAAAAAAAATAAATTGATAAAAACCATGAAATATTCTGAAAAGTGTTCTCTGACGTCAGGTGAGAAGGGCGACACTTACGCATTTTAATTTCCGATTTATTTGGTAGAAATCTAATACAAAACTGACAAAATATGGCATTAAAAACTCTTGCTGTTATAAGTTTCGAAAAAGTAGAGAATATCTGTCATTAAAATAATACCATTTTCAGCGATATCACTTTTTTGTTAAACTTATAACAAGATTTTAGAACTATTAAGGGGTCTAAGGACCCTTAACTTTCAAATTTTTCGATTTTCTGGAAAAAATATATGTTATGCACAGTTTAGTTCTGAACAATTTGATACCTTATTCATTACTATACGCCAAAAACTTTTCGAGTTATTGTAAAAATGCCTAAACTTTCCCCATAGAGATTTATGTTAACAGCAGCTGTTTAAGCCTCTTTTTCTCAGGTACCGGTTTCTTCGGTTTTCTCGTTTTGCGCGCACGATATCTCAGAAAGTTTCTCATATATTTCCGTAAAAGTTTTCATGCATGTTTGTCTGGTATAGTTTTATGATCTGAACCTAAATTTTAACAAAAAATGAAAGGTAATATTAAAAAATATATATATTTTTGCCCAAAATTTTGGAAATTTTTGATTATGTCTTGTAAAATTTCAAGAAATAAATAAATAATTTTAGAAAAAATAAACAAATTTAGGTTCAGGTCATAAATATACACCAGACAAACAAGTATGAAAAGTTTTACGGAAATATATAAGAAACTTTCTGAGATATTATGCGCGCAAAACGAGAAAACCGAAGAAACCGGCACCTTAGAAAAAGAGGCTTAAACAGCTGCTGTTAACATAAATCTCCAAGGGGAAAGTTTACGCATTTTTACGATAACTTGAAAAGTTTTTGGCGTATGGTAATAAATAAGGTATCAAATTGTTCAGAATTAAAATATGCAAAACATATATTTTTTCCAGAAAGTCGAAAATTTTGAAGGTTAAGGGTCCTTAGACCCCTTAATAGACAAATTGACGTTATAATACAAAAATAAAACAATATTAAGTCGTAAGTGAAACTTAAGACATAATTGGGAATTTCGTTTTCCACAATTTTCTACATCCAGGATAACCAAGATCCGTTTGTATTTGGGAACATCATTTTTACATAGAGTGTCGAGAGCAGGTTGTTTTCTCTGCAGTAACATAAC